>NW_024802935.1:3262023-3293623 GCF_019175285.1 Sceloporus undulatus | reverse complement strand
CATTCCTCACTATAGCTGTGCTGGTTAGGGATTGTGGCAATAGCAGTTCAAGAACATCTGGTTGGGTTACATAATTCCCATACTTGGAGTACAGAAAGCAGTGATGCATGCTCTATTTCCTCCAGCTTTTCCCCGTGTTATGAAAAAGATCTGGGTTGTAGGCAGCCTAGACACAGGTAAATACAATAACATACTTCTTCGTCTTTTAGAACCCGTGCATCTCCCGCCAGGATTCCTGAGTGTGATAATCTGCTAAATTTTATAGCAATGCAGTAGTCCCTGCTCTCCTCATAACTGTTGCTTGTATAGGAACCTACCTGTACCATGTGCTTATTAAGCATGTACTGAACTGGACTCCTGTAAGCTGAATGCAAGAAATTAAACAGGAAGGATGGGAAAGCATCAGAAAAATTACCATCTATTGCTGATAGGTCATATATTTGGTTTTGTGGCTCCAAGCTAAAGTTTAAAAATTCACAGTACACTTTGGGTATCATAAAATTGTAATCTTTGGGTAGAAAATTGAAGCTTCAGAACTTCCATGGAACATAAATGCAATTTCATTGCCAGTAGTAGAGTGTGTGGCTGAGTATATGTGTTGCAAGTCATAAAGACTCATATACCACAGCATTCGGGGTTTGTTTGTTTGTTGCCACTAAAACCATCTTGGCCCAAGAGTCCTGCAAACAAGGCCAACATTTAGGGAGGTTGGAACTGGAGGAAGATTGAAAAGATTAGCAGGAAGTAGTGAAAACATTTGGCACTGAGAACAAAATCCTGTGCTTTCAGTTACAAATAGCATAGAATGGTTTGTTTAGAAAACATATCTGACAAATTTATCCTAGTCAAGTAGCAATGAAAATCAGTGGAGCCCACCTTGGGTCAAGTTGCAAGCATCAAAGGCTTTCCAGACTCTGTGCATATGACCTTGCTAGATCTTTTCTCATTTAGGGCACAATACCTTTTGCCAAAGGTTTGGCCCAACCATTTAAGATGACAACTGGTGTATTTATTTCATGGTTGCAAAATTTGCTGTCTGTGTGTCTTTGGATAATAAATCCCTTTCCAGGGGAGAATGTCTTGCTTTAGAGAAACTGGTTATTAACTTCAGCCTTCCTAGAAGGTTTAATAATATACTATGCACAAGAAGACATCTGTGGTTTGAACAGGAAAAGCCAATAGGAAAAGTAGCATTCTGTGTTTGCTTATTAACCAACATCTCTAAAAGAGCATTTCAAGCAGAGGGGGACCTATTTGGCAAGCAAATGTATTATGTAAACTTGAGCTTTCTTTAGAAGCAACAAACATTTAATAGTCATCATAGCTTGATATTCATGTCTATTTTGTGCATTTTGTAACATACCTGAAATAGATACGTACACAGTAAAAGCAAGAGATTTGTTTTAGGACAACCACTAGCATAGCCACAAGGAACAATCTTTTCAAATGCTAGAAAATCTGTAATTGTTTATAATTTATTTATTTGAAAAAAGGCCTTTTTCTCAACTCATGGAACATTGCCCCAATTGTGTTCTAGTAGGAAGAGAGCTATAGCATATATCTTTAAGAGCTTGGAAAAGGTTACTTTTTGTACTACAAATCTGAGAATTTCCCAGTCTGTATGGCTGGGTCCTTGCTACCTTCAGCTAAAACAGATCTTATATAACATGACTGCGTCTGTGGAGAGCCATTGCCAATCCCTGGGCTAATGGACTCAGTTATAAAAGAAGTTTCATATATCTACAGCTTGAACAAAGTCAAAGACATGCTACTGTTGCCTAGTTGCAACTAGAGTAGATCCAGTAAATTAATGGCTGAATGGTGAGTCAACACATAGGAAAATCCTATTGATTCGGTGGGTCTTCCCTAATTAGAGCTGACAATAGAATTTAGACCAATATCTTGGTTAAATCTGTAAACCAAAGCGCATCATTTATCCATAATTTCTACATTCATGTTCATCTTTTGTTATATAAGATGATCAAATGATTTTCTTTTTCATTCTCTGAAGGCCTTCTTCTGTATTTCAAACAACCAGTCCTGACATATCAGTTGCCTTTCTTGTTCTGTGCTAGAGCACTATATGGTTGATTCTATTCTGGATGGTTTAGTAGAGCTGCATGCATACAACCATGCACAACAAACATCCACACTCATTCTGGAGGAAGAGAATGGTATATTATACTAATGTTAGGTTATGGTTTCTTTTAATAAGTTATCCATGGAACCTATAATGGCTTCATGGTAGACTAATGTTAGATTGTCTGAACTAATGCTTCTCTGTGATCCTGAGAGGTTTAGAATACAAAGGCAGTACAGTAATAGCAGGGTAGTTTCAAATGACAGGAGATGCTTAAAAGCTCCCCACCCATATCCCCTCTAAGTACATGACTAAGTAGCTGGTGAGAGTACTACTACCACACCTCCATAATGGCTTAGAAATCTCACAGTAAGAGTTGGCCTTACTATATGCAATACACAACTGGCTCAGTACACAAACTGATAGAAGACTGTGAGGGAGAGGAAAAAAAGCTGGGAGAAAGCTAAGCGGAAAATGATATAGTCATATATAGTCACCTATTCCAGAGGATGTGTATTCACAAGAGGATGTGGACTAGGGTCTAATTCCAAATTTTTGATAAATTATCGGTTAAAACAACTGTGGTAGATTTGAAATGTTATTAAACAGAGAAAATGGTTAAAAATATTTAATTTTCCACTGGTGAGGAAGATCCAACCAGTAGGTGAACAAAATATTTAGGAACAATGGGTATTCTATATCAAATAACCATCTCCCTTGTTAAGCTCCTTAATTTTGGACTAGTCTACTCCATGAATTCCAGAAGATTGCTTTAAGACTCCTCTCCTTTTTAGCAAACACACACACATATTCAGTGAGAAGCAATTGGGTGGTTTTGATTCCTAGGCTATAGAAGATGAGTCATCCTCCCCAGCTGAGCCTGGAGGAGGTCTGAGCATCACTCCCAATGATATTATGTGGGATCAGTCCTAAACACTTACAAAGTTTTTGCCTCATACAAAGCCATCAACTAAATGCAAGTTTTCCCTGAGCCATGACATGTTCTCTCAGGGCCAGTGTTCCATCAGAATTGTGAACTATTCTCTTCTTAGTACTTTCTGAGATGGCAAGTCCAAATATGGGAGTCATCATGGTGTAATGGTTTGAGTGTTGGACTAGAACTCTGGAGACCAGGATTCAAATCCTGGCTCAGCAATGTAAACACACTGGAGTGACCCTGGGCAAATCACAATCTTTCAGTCTGATGATGGTTATGGAAAACCTCTCCTGAAGAAACTTGCCAAGAAAACCCTATGATAAGTTGACATTAAGTTGGAAATGACTTGAAGGCACAAAACAAAAACAACAAGCCTAAATATGAGCTGTACTGCTTCAGGCTGTGTGGGCTCACCTGGAGCAGTATAAGGCATTTAAAAATAACTCACAGATACAGAGACATTGGCGCGTTACAGACCGCCTGTTTGGCGCGACCTGTATCCGGCCCTTCCCCTGCCAGATCGGGGCCTCAGCTGCCACAGGGCAGCCTCTGAGGCCCCGATCCGCCGCTTTCCAGGCCGCTTCCCTGTGGCCTGGAAAGGAGTGTCTTTGGGGCTTCGTGCCCCAAGGACACCCGACGGTGGCGGGGACCCTGACAAAGGGGCCGCTTGGCTCCTTTCTGCTTTGAATCACTGACACAGCCGTCTGAAGGCTGCACCAGCAACACAAAGCTGGAAGGAACTCCGAAATGGAGCTCCTTCCGGCTACGCGGAAAGGGTGCCCCAGGCGCCCTCATGCGGCGCCAGGACGTCACTTCCGCGCTGCCCCATTTGGAGGCGGCGCGGTGGTGACGTCCCCATGGTGGTGCCCATGTAGAATGGATGCCACCATTTTGTACATCCCCAGGACATACTAGGGTTAGGGCATCCGGAATTTTACGCCTGTCTGTAACAGGCCATTATTAGGGAGATGGGAAAAGTAGGTTACCATCTTAATCCTATGATCTAGTCTGAACTCACAGGTTTCCTTCCACTGATGGAAGGAACCTTCTTATGAAACAAGTTTTCCTTGAGAAGGCATGTATCTACAGTATAGAAATAATGTATTTTGACACCACTTTAAGTGCCATTTCTCACTCCCACAGAATCCTGGGATTTGTAGTTTTGTTAGGCACCAGTACACTTTGGCAGAGAAAGCTAAAGATCTTGTAGAAGTATGAATCACAGGATTCCATAGGATCGAGTGACAAAAGTTAAAGTGGTATCAAACTTCATTATTTCTACAGGGTAAATGTACAGAGGAAATGTTGTCTGTCAGAGAAAGGGGACTCTGTCAGAGGAAGAGAATGGTTGTATCCATTTGGTGTACTTTTGTGGCACTTTTTAAACTATTGTATCACATAACAAACTCTCACCAATTAGAGCAGAGCTTTGGGCAAAGTCCAGGCCTCTATTCATAAGGGTGAGCAAAAAGTCAACACAACTTGATTAGCATGCCACAACAGTATTTGAAAAAAATAGCTCCGTAAGACCTCCGTAAGGATACATGCTCCTATGTGCCCCGGAAGGCGCACTTCAGAGGTCCCTCCCCCCACACCTGGTGTCACCCAGTCAGGCAACGCCACTGAGTTATATGCAGAACATATTGTGAGGAAAGCAGGCTTGGACACAGAAGGAGGAGGAGTGAAAATAGGAGGACGGAATATCAACAATCTAAAATATGCAGAAGATACCATAGTACTACACAGACCTGGAACTACTAAGGAAGATCAAGGAATTGATTTTAAATTGTAATGTGTTTAATGCTTTTGGTTAGATACAGTATTGTACAGACTGTATGTAGTGTATATTGACTTTCTTTTAATCATGTAAGCCACTTTGATTGCTTCTGTAGCAGAAAAGCAGAGTATAAATAAGAGTTTTATTTATTTATTATGAGCAAGAAAGTGCAAAAGCAGGATTACTGCTGAACATAATGAAAACAAAAATAATGACCATGGAGAACTTACACAAATTCGACCTAGACAATGAGGAAACAGAAATAGTAAAATAATTCTCATACCTGGGATCAAACATTGATAGGAATGGGGACTACAGCCAGGAAATTAGAAGAAGATTAGAATGGGGAGGGCAGCTATGAAAGAACTAGAAAAGATCCTAAAATGCAAAAATATACAACTGAGTACAAAAGTTAGAATCATACAAGCCATTCTATTCCCTGTTACCATGTATGGTTGTGGGAGCTGGACAGTTAAAAAAGATGACAGGAAGAAAATAAATGCTGGAGAAAAGCACGGGGAGGGTTCCATGGATAGCCAAAAGGACAAACAAATGGGTCCTAGAATGGATCAGGCCAGAAATCTCCCTAGAAGCCAAGCTGACAAAGCGTAAGTTGTCATACTTTGGACACATTACAAAAAGGCGTGAATCATTGGACAAAACAATAATGATAGGAAAGGTGCAGGGAAGTAGAAAGAGAAGAAGGCTACATGCTAGATAGATGGACTCTACTAAGGAGGTCACAAGTATGGTTTGTAGGAACTGAGCAGTGCAGTGGAAGATAGATTGGGAGTCTTGGAGATGTCTCATCCACAGGGTCACCATGGGGTGAGATCGACTCAAGGGTTCTTAACAACAAAAACAACTAAGCTGTCTGAGTGCACCACTGACCTGGAGTGGTACAATGTGGTCATAAGGACTATCACCGCAAAATTGTGTTACAGTCTTCTGTAAAGGAGGGAATTAATATTTAGGGCACCTGAATGTGCAGTAGCTCCAAATATTTCCAGCTCATCTTATTTTTCACACTTATTTTTCAAACCTAACAATGACTATCTATGTGGTAGGACTGATGATGAAATGAAATCATATTTGAACTTGCACAACCCAAATCTTCTGAGACTACAACTGTTGAGTGAACCCCTTCTGCTTCCTGTCTCCTATTTTCTCCCTCATGGAAAGGTGGAGGAAAGGTTTATAAATCCTTAGGGCAGGGATCACATCACTTTAGCAGTTAAGCAAATTTTTGGCTTTGTAATAGCAGAAGAAGCTTTAGAGAGCAAACTTTGTTTAAAGTAGGCTTACTAGGTTAATAAAAATATTTTTTTAAAGGAACAAAAGCCACCTGTGGGTATGTTTTCTTCTGCACGTAGGCTGCTTACACAAAGATTCTGGCTCCAGTTATGGATTGCTAACTGGTAAAAAAACAAGAAACAGAGGTTAAGTCTAAACAGGAAAGCTTCATTACAGAGGAAAGTAAACAGCATGCTCCTGCACTCTGCCCCAAGGATCAATATTGGGAAGGCTGTTCATAAATAATAAGTATGCGATATCCCCTGTTTGCTGGAATAGTGGCTGTCACAACCATAAATCCATTCTGAATTGTATTTCTGATGTGTGTTAATCCATCTTTTACATTTTCACCTTAAAAATACACATTTTTGTATTCACTTTCTTCTAAAATGCAAAATCTTTGCACATGGTTTCCTCTAAAACATAATGCATTTCCCACTTAAACAAACACATTTTTGTACTGAATGGAGACCTGTGTTATGAAATTTAGAAAAGTGTACAACCAAAAGGATAACTGCATTTTGATTTGCATATAATTCCAGAAAGTGCAGAATAGGTTGGGTGACTTCAAAATGTGAACTGAACAAAATTCCTACCAGTCCATTATCTGTTCTTTTACCTATTCTATACCATCTTGATCATTACTTACTTTCTCTCTCATTAATTACATTTGGCCAAATACAGCTTTGGTTAGTGTGTGGATCTACTTCAAATTTTGTATGCACAGACCTTTAATTTAGTGTGACATTGTTCATGTCAACCAGTCTTAAACATCTGGATTTCCCCACCCCACCCCATGGATGCTTAGAGTCACTCAAGTAAACAATAAAACTTTTAGTTAAATTGTATTTCATTTCTATGTATGTTGAGCAGTCTCTAGTTAAACAACAAAGCTGAATGTTGAATTCTGCTATAGTATTTCTGTGATTAGCAGGCAGGAAAAGAAGTTATCTTGGCTAACAGAGAAGGCTATTCTCCATCACAGCATCCATCTCATTCTGCCTCAAACTGAGAATTTAGTCAAGTCTGCAGTCTGGCAAAATTCTCTAACTAAATCTGCAGATGCAGAAATTACTTGAAGAAGCAACAACTAGCTGCCTCGGAGCAAAGGTTCCAGATTCCTTAATAGGAACACAGGAAACTGCTCTCTGTTGAGTGAGATCATACATCCATCTAGTTCAGGGATGGAGGAAGTATAGTGCTCTAGATGTTGATGGAATGCAGTTCCCATCTATCCTAGCATACATCCTGAGTGATGAGGAATGCTGGGAGTTGCAGTTCACCAACTCCTGGAAGGTTGTAAAAAACCCATTCCTGAGCTCACTAAGTTTGCACTGACTGGCAGTGGCTATCCATGTTTTCAAGGAGCTCCAGGTGGAGATAGGTATCATTTTCCTATTCTGGCTCATGGAGACATAGATGCCATGGGTTGAACTTTGGAACTTTTGCAGCCCAAATGTGAGAATAACTACTGAACTACAACTCTTCCCCATTGTGTGTCTCCACACATGCGTTGAATTATAATAGCCATATAGTTTCTATGGCTTATTCCAGAATAAGCAGCTACAGGGTTGCAACTTTAGAAGGGAATTGCACTCATTCTATTAAGTTATGGTTAGTGGACTTTGGTACTTGTGCAAAAGAAGCAGGGTTCTTAAACAACCATAATTCATTCACAAGGCCAACCAACTTTGTGGCTGAAACCATCTACACCCAGTCGCTCTAGGTAATTTGTTTTATTTCCCAATCTGCCTTTCTATTCTTGTCCCTCAGGGTTGTTGTTTTTCATTTTAAAAAAACATTGATTTGCATTCAGTTTACTTTAGCTTCTTTATTTCAAATCAGTCAGGTTATAGCAGTGCTTCTCAATTATTTTCTGTCATGCCCCCCCTAGGAAGAAGAAGGCATTTGCATAACTGTAGCCCAGCAAATGTAATAGGTTTAAAGACTAAGGTCCAAAACATAGTGCACAAATAATCCAGTTTGAGACGGCTTTAACTGCCTTGGCTCAATGCTAGGGAATTCTGGAGACTTTAATTTTGTAAGACATTTAACTTTCTCTATCAGAGAGCTCTGGTGCCACAATAAACTACAGTTCACAGAACTCCCTAGCAGGGCAGTTAAAGTGGTCTCAAACTGAATTATTTCTGCAGAGTGTTTTGGACCTATGTTACAAATTAGAAAGGCTAGTTATTGGCCCAGTCCAGATGGGCCAAAAAGGGTGTCGTTACTTGCGAGGGGTGCCTCATGGCAGCATTTCTAGATGCTTCTTGCCCCTCGCACGTGACTAGGGCATCAAAATGGCGGTGCCCTGTACAGACAGGCGCTGCCATTATGGCATGCTGGACGCATAGCGTCTGCACATCATGGCACCATTATGACATTATGAGTGCGCCATTGGCACACTGTGATGTTGTAATGGCGTCACAAGAACAACCCGCTTTTCACAGATTCTTTTTGGTCCTCGGGGAAGCCCCGTGGTCTGGAGGCTGCAGCTTCCCTGTGGACCAAAACTAAGCACCGGGAGACCATCCTTTTTGGACAGTCTGTCCCGTGCCTATTGTTTGGTGTGTGGATTAAATTTACTCGAGCAGAATAACAGTGGTAAAAGTTAAAAAGAAGGAAGTGGTGTAGTGGAAGAAACCTAGACAAAGTTGTTAAAAAAAACTTTACATTTTTGAGTTAATCCACTTTTCAGGAAATATTAAATTCCTCTGATCAAAGACAGATCTCCACCTAAATTGTAACATGATCAAAGTCTCCAACTCTTGTACACTTTCCCTCCTGCTCATACACACTACCAGGAAATACTTTATTACGATGCTTGCTCTACATCCTTTCACTTTGTTCTGATATCTTAAAAGTGTTGGGACTACAGATGCACAGTCTTATGGGCCCTAAAAGAAAAAAAGGCACACAGCAGTGGATAATTTATCTTTCATGTTTACTCCTTAAAAATACAGCAAGAGCCCATGAATTAAGGAAGTAAAATAAGAAACATTCTTGGTCCCAGTTGAGCTCTTGGTCCTTATTTAAAACCACAAGACATCTGGACACTTTATTACTGTGTTTTGACCTTTCCTGCAAATGACAAATGATTCTAGAGAAAAGTGGAAGTTGGAGAAGTGGGAAACATGTTCTAATCTGATTTAGATTAGATATCCCAGTATAACATGCTTTGTTTTTACTCTCTTATGGCAAGAATGCAACCACAGACTTTTAAGCAAAATAATTCTTTTGATTTATTAAATCTTTTTTGGCACAAGATGAAGAATTCAATAGTATTTCTTTTAACTCTGTTATAACATAAATTTATTTTTTATTTTAAAAAATGCATCATCATTGATTATTTTGAGACAGATACATATATGCATCCCAAACCTAATCTGCACTGCAGAAATAATGCAATTTGACAGCACTTTAGCTGCCATGACTCAATGCTATGGAATTCTGGGATTTGTATTTATGTGAGATATTTAGCATTCTCTGTCAATGAATTACACTACACCATTAAAGACTTATAAAAGTTATAAGGAAAGTTCCCTGCTGTAAATCCTAGTGAAATTATAAAATAGGAGCAATGGATGATGTACCAGATATTGTTATAGTCCAAACCCATCAGCCTGCAAGCCTGATGATGACTGACGCAATCTGACACATTCATCTGATGGCAGGCAGCCAGAAACAAGGCTAGTGACACTTTCAGGTGATTAGTCCCTTTATGTGGCCTCATATGGATCTCACTTCCCATTGGAGGGGCAGATTACTGTTGATTTTATGGAAATTAGTTAGATCCATCACTGATTGGACAGATAGAGGCTGGAAATAGTATAAAAGCTACTTCCCAAGATGTACGATTTAGGCTGTTTACACAGTCCTCAACCATCAGATCTTGCTGTTTATGCCACCTTTGATGATGTTCCCAGCTGAAGAATACCTTGAAATGTTGGTAAGCGAGAGGAAGGGAAAACTTTTCCTCTCGGTATTAAATAGGTTTTGGTAAATAGATATTGGTTATCTGAAGAAATAAATGCCTATTATAAAAATACATAATGGATGCTGCAATGTATTGCAATGCCTGTGTGTTTAGGCTGGAGAATTATTAAGGTGCCTTTTAATTATCCCATGTTAAAATATCCTGAAAGTCCAATATTGAATAGAAATGTTCAATATAAATATTCAAAATATTAAAGATGCTTTAGTGAAGTGTTGATACTAAATCTGCCTGTTTGGGCCATGGTCCCTCTTGTCACCTGCTGGTTACCTGGGCACATTCTATGTAGCTTTCTTAAAGATGACCAGTTTCCTGAGATCTTTGTCTCTTCCAGGTGAACTTTCACACTACTCAAACAGCAATGAGTAGAATGATAGAAACTTAGAACTGGGGGAGAACACAAGGATCATCCTATCCAATCCCCTGCTGTGCACAAGTACACACTCAAAGCACTCTAAAATTTGAGCCCTGGTCTCCAGAGCTGTAGTTTAATGCTCAAACCACTACACCATGCTGGCTTTCATTCCATTAACCTTGAGACCTAATAGGCCCTGTGTGGTAGAATTGCTAGGTTCCAGAAGGCCCAGTAGACCTTGCTAGGCTATTAGTAGGTTCAGTAGGCACCAGTAAGTCCCTTTGGAGGGACATTATGCCCTGCTAGACCATGGCACACCAGATTGGTCTCACTAGACACCTTTGTAGGCACAAGTAGGCCCACTAGTCAAGTAGGTCCTGCTAGACCCCTGTTGCGGGTCTGTTAAGCTATACTATTTTTATAGTGCCCCTCCACCTTCAAAACGCACCCAGACTAACTACACTGGATTAACTGGAGATTCCTTTTGAACTTTACCCAGGCCACGTTGCAGCCAGTTATCTGAAGGAAGGATTTAGGGAAAGCATTTAAATTCCTTTTCAGTCTTAAGAATTTATGTTCAGTACTTGAACTAGAATGTGTTGTTAGAGATAGGATCCATAAAGAAGTGGTAGAGGAGAGAATTGTAGGTTCCTTTACATTTCCTCCCATACCCAATTTGAGGGTGTCATCCCTGGGGGTTGTTCCCAAAAAGGCACCTTTTGAATATATGCTTTTCCATAATTTGTCTTATTTGAGGGGTGAGTTCATCAGTGATCCAGCAGTTTGGGAGGTGTGTAGGAATGGAGTTGGGGCTTAATTGGAAAAATGTGACAGTAAGGCCCTCAACAGACAAACGCCAGCATCAGCACAGAGTGAGCATGTGACAACTGCACGCCAGCCACCCCAACTCCGCCTCCATGTCAGTGTCACACTATGTCCCCCCATCACATGATGAGCAGCATCACACCGCATCTTTGGCACAGCGGCTTCTTTTTGTGCCAGGTTGGAGCCATAGCATGTGGTTGCCCCTAAGCAGCACTTCTAGAGGTGGCATGGAGCCACCTCTTAGGGGCCGTCTGCTGAGCCCCTAAGTCTGTATTTTGCCTTTTGTCAGTTCATGTGTGGGACCTTTGTTTTACTGGCCTTTTCTTTTGACAGACTTTTGTTTTTGCATGGATTGGGCCACATTTGAAAAATCCAGTACATTTCTTGGATGACCCCTTAAACATAGGTCTGGGCAAAAGTCGTCATTCATTATTATTCATTATTTGGATGGTTTCTTGTTCATATGACAACCGCAATGTGCCTTCTTGATGAGGGCATTTTATTCATTGACATCAGAATTAGGTGTGTCCTTAGCCTATGAAAAAACAAAGGGACCCTGTCAATATTGGAGAAATTTAGTGATGTGAGGGACAGGGTTCATTCTGAGTTTCTAGTGCATAGAAGGACTACATTTAAGGAATTTCAGGAGTTCACTGGTCATTTAAATTTCAGGTGCAGGATTGTGAAACTTGGTAGAAACTTTAAAAGCTTTTCTATCACAGTATATGTGGAATGTTTAAACCCCATAATAGGATTAGTCTTATTCAAGAGATTAGGGAGGATTTGAGGGTCTACCAGGAATTTCTTGCTCACTTTAATGGGATTTCTTTTTGGAGAGATGAATTGAGGATTGGGGATGCAGTGGGCCTTGGTTTTGGGGTGTATTTCATAGCTGTTGGGGTGTATTTCATGGATGTGCCCAGGATGGTCTGAGGAATGGGATGAAGGAGGCTTGTTGTCAAAACCTAATGCTTCTGGGTTTTTGTTTTTTCTTCTGATTGTGGCCATGTTCACACTATATTATAACTACATTTGCAAACTGGTTGAAAATGGAGTCGTTCATATTTATGCCAGTTTTTCCCAACACGAATTCCAAGGGGACCAGTACAAATCCCCCTTAACCCAATGCTTTTGAAACCATGACATTTACTGTGTCTTTTCAAAAGCACCAGGTTTTTTAGGGAGCCACCAATGTGAACTTGCTGCCGATCGCATTCAGGGCATCCAAGAGGGAGGGGTAATGGGCAAAGTGATAGTATGGTCAGTAGGGGTTATTAATTCCTTGTTCTCAGGTTCCTACAAGATGTGTTTGGTCAGGGCATTAACACTACAGTGTCTTTATTATGGTATACCTTTATTGGAGCTTCATGTGGCTGGGATAGACAGCATGCTTGCTGATGCTCTCTCACTAACTGGCTCCAGGTGCAGAGGCCCATCCAGATGAGATGCCAGCCAGGGTGACCAGATGTCATAACCACAAAGGAGGACTAGGCACTGCAAAATGTAGGCCATTCAAGAAAAATATAGAACATTACAAAATATAAACATGATGGAGGTGCTCGTAGTTGGAGGTCCTAATCCAGGTTTCAAGGTTTGTCAACCGGTCCTGGACAGGATCACACGTCCTCTAAAAGACTGTGTTCATAGTTTTGGGGGTACTCCTGGATCCATTGCTCCAGATAACAGCTCAGATAGATGCAACAGCCAGGAATGCGTGTTATCAGCTTCAGTTGATATGCCAAATATGCCCCTTCCTGGAACCTGAGGACCTAAAAACTATGGTGCACACACTGGTCACCTCACAACTTGACTTCTGAAATGCGCTCTACATTGGGATACCCTTGTACCTAGTCTGGACCTTTCAATTAATCCAAAATATGACATCCAGAGTGGTCACTGGAAGATCTAGAGGTGACTATATTACACCTATATTAAAGTCTCTTCGCTGGCTGCTTATTAATTTCTGCACACAATACAAGGTGTTGGTTATAACCTTTTAAAGCTCTTTATGACTTAGGTCCAGTTTACCTATGGGATTGCCTTCTCCCAAATAATCCACCCTGCACATTCAGGTCCTCAAATAAAAACTTACTGCAGCCAGCTAAAACTAGGCTGGCTGCAGTTATCCCGAGGACCTTCTTTTCAGCCGCTCCCAAATTATGGAATAGTCTGCCAGAAGAGATTTGAAGTATTACTAGTTGTGATTGCTTTAAACAGGCAGTCAAGACACATCTTCTGGTATGCCTTTCCAGATTAAGGTGAACTTCCAGTAACCTGGTATCTGTTCATTTGATAATTGCCCTAACTGCCTTTGCCCTGTTTTTAATAATTGTTTTAATAACTGTCCAATAATTTATTTGTATTTTATTGTAGTTGGGAGGGTTAGGGAGGGTTTTGGATACAATGAAACATTATTGTATTATTGTACTGTATGGATATTTTTAGTGTAAGCTGCTTTGATCGTTGGAGAAGTGGGATATAAATAATAATAATAATAATAATAATAATAATAATTATTATTATTATTATTATTATTATTATTATTATCTTTCAAAACCATTAATTTAAATGTAAATCCATGCTTCTTAGTCATCCTCAAAAGAGAGGGCATTTTGAAATTCTTCCTGGACAGACAGTGTTGAAATGTCCTGGAAAAGGAGGATATCTGGTCACCTGGATGCCAACAGATCTGTGGAGACTTGGAAGGATGAGGATGTCAGGGATATTAGCCTTTCCTTAGCTTCCAGTATTAGGAGATGTTATAAATGCACACCTTGAATGTTATGATCAAACTGTTGTATCTTTAAAATATCTAATACCTTCTTTAAATTTTAATTATTTTTACATGGTTATTTGTATAAAAGAGTACATGACACAAAAGCAGGACAAGTAAATATAAAACCTTTCCATTTATAGTATAATAATTGCTAGCAAACCTCCCAGTCTATGACTACATGGTCACTGATTTGTTACAGTGTAGGAGTGTGTTTTTGAATTGCCCTCTGTATGTATGCATCTTGTGGCTGCTGTTAAAACAGATGTTATAAATACAGAACACAGTTAATTTCTTTCATTTCTTGTCTTCCATACCTGCATCTAAAAAAATGGGTGAAAGAGCTCTTAGTAGGAGACAAGACAAACCAGCTTAAATAACTATACCCTTGGGTATTTTTTCATAATAGTGAGTGCTCTTGTGTCAAAATATATTTGCTGAAGGTACTGCAAGTTTGTAAACTGGTGAAATGCTAATAGTAGAGGCATTCTCCTTCTCCTTACTGAATGAACCGGATTTCCCTTTTCTTTTCATTTACTTTATAAATAGTAATTTCCCAGAGGAAGGTGTGCTATAATTGAAATGCAAGAGCTATTGAGTTTAATTTATTTTCAAAAAATCAAACCTGACCCTGACCCTTCAATTCCACATTATGTATGTTTCTCACTTCCTCCTTTATTACCCCTCACTTCCTGTATGTGCACTGAGATCATCAAAAGAGGCTCCTTTCTGAGTGACCCCATTGACTGAAGTAAGACAGGTGATATTAGGATCATTCTATGGCATTCTCAATAGGGCCATCCATTTATTGATTTAACTGGTTTTTAATTCCATCTTTTGATCTAGATAGATTCCCCAAAGCAAATACAGTAATACTGGGGCTATTCCTTGTAAAGGTAGGATTGACAAACCCATGGCCTATAAAGAAGCTGCCACTGGATTCCAGTTCCCATTAGCCTTCAGCCACCATAGCCAGTTGTCAGTAGCCAATTTCCAGATGATTGGAGCTGGATTTTGACAATAACCTGCACTATAATAATGCCAACTCTATTTCCTGTGTTTTGTTGTTGATGTGTGCCTTCATGTCATTTTGGATTCAACCCTAAAGTGAACCTCTCACAGGGTTTTCTTGGCAAGATTTGTTCAGAGGCAGTTAGCATTGCCTTCCTCTGGGGCTGAGTGTGACTCACCCAAGGTAACCCAGTAGGTTTCAATGGCTGAGCTGGGATTCAAACCCTAACCTTTAGAATCATAGTCCAACATCCAAAACTCTACAGCATCTTGGCTCGCCCATTTCCTAGCCTCCTGTTAATCCATCAAGAAACAACAATATCATGCTATACTTCAACCACCTCTAAAACACATCATTTTGACTTACATAGCATATTCTTTCATCTCTTCCATTCCCGCATCCCCAGGATCTTTAAGGACTTGCTGAATTACAGTTGAAATTCTGTTGTTACAGTTCGGGATATGTTTTAACTGCCCCTTCCTCGAATTACAGGGTTTTGGGGGATTTTAAAAAAACTTTTCTGGGGCAGAGAGGAAGGGATCAGGTGCAGCTTGCTGGTAGCTGGTGAATGTCAACATGCAGAAAATAGAAAATTTGGAACATCAAGGCTGAGAAGAAGGGATAGGAATAGAGCTGTGGAACAGGCCATGATACTGCATCATGCGGAAGATATGTTCCCTCCTCATTTAAGTTTATGAGCAGAATGTATGTGCTTCCCACTTTTATTACAGTTCTCAAACTCTTATTAAAAATAAAAACAATGTCTGAAGTTCTCATCACTTCATATTACTGCATTGTTGTAGGTCTTCTACTCTCATCATGCTTCAAAAATTTTTGTGAGGGATGTTGAAGGAAAAACTTAACAGAAACCTTTTCACTATCCCTACCTATATGAAACTTCATATTGAAGCCATATCATTTAAACACCTCCCTAAATGCATGGCCTTCCTCAGAGGCTTTCACCCATCAAAGGATAAAATAAAATTATTAAAGTGTGTCTGAAATATGAGTGTTTTACAACCGCCTCACTCTCAGTTTCTTGCAAACTGTCATGCCACAAGGCAACAAGATACTGATGCTAATCTGAAAGGAGCACATATCATATGTTTCACTGAAGGTTTTATTACTTGTTGCATGATTCCTATTTCAATCTCAGTTTACTTTGATTGAAGCTGTGTCTGACAATTGGGAGGGAGATGTTTCAAAGGAGAGGGGGAAAAGTCTAATGTGCAAGGCACCAACTAAAGCAAAACAGAATGAAAAAGAAAGGAAGGTGAAGAGGAGTAGGCATCTTCTCCCATTTTTATAAAAGATAGCCTTAAATGGAGATAACATGCAAACAAATAGGCACATTGTGTCCCGGATACTGTGTGCATATGTGTGCGTACACTTGAATATCTTTCATTATTCACACACCAGCAATTGGCAACTTGGCATATCATAAAAGACAGAGGCAAGTCTATTTTCCATTGCTTTCTATCACATCTTTGATTTATTGAATATTTCTCACATATGGTTCTCTGAAAGGCAAAGCAGACTCGACACATTTTGCTGCCTGAGGTGAAGCTGCAAAAAGTACACTGCCTCATACACACACACAGAGTGAATCAAGGAACATGCAATATTTTTGAAACCAGTTATTTCAGCACATGAAAGCATACCATATATGTCCCTTTCACCTTTCCTAGCATCCAAATGACAGTCATAAATTCTGTGAGAGCCAGCACAGTGTACTGGTCTGTACTATGGCTGCATCCACACATCAGATTTTGACACCACTTTAATTTTCATGGCTCAATGCTATGGAATTCTGGTCAATGTAGTTTTGTGAGATATTTAGCCTTCTCTGTCAGAGAGCTCTGCTGCCATAACAAACTACAATTCTCCGAATTCTATAGCATTGAGCCATGGTAGTTAAAGCAATGTCAGACTGGATTATTTCTGGAATATAGATGCACCCAGCATTTCTGGAAGACTAGGGTTCAAATCCCTGCTCAGCCATGGAAACTCACAGGTTTCAGTTTTGTAGATAGTACAAAACAAAAATGAAAAAATAATAATTGAAAAGTGTGAGAGAGAGAAGTAGTCTACTATTGAGCTTCAGTTCTTTTCAGTTCTTTTCACACTACACAGTTATAGCACTATGATTCCACTTTAACTGCCAGGGCAACATCTTTCATTGGCTGCTGCTACACTGCAGAATTAACAGTTTGACATCATTTTAACTGTCATGGCACCATCCTATGGAATCCTGAGATTTGTAGTTTGTTGTAGCATCTGAGCTCTCTAACAGGGAAGGCTAAATATGTCACAAAAGTACAAACCCCAGAATTCCATAGCATTGAGCCATGACAGTTAAAATGGTGTCAAACTACATTAAATCTGCACTATAAATGCAGCCCGAGTTCTTAGTAAATATAGTATGGTTTTAATATAATTACACACCCAGCAACTGTTATTTCAATTCTGATTTTAAAACTCAGCTTTAGTACATCTTTTACTATTTTTAGTACAGTATATCTTTTACCTAGGTAGAGTCTTAGATCTGAAGGAAATTTAACACCCATCACATGCTCAGCCTTGTGGTTTTGTTGTTGTTGTTTTTTTTAAATAAGATTTGAAATTTCTGACTTTCTTTATATGCAAGCTCATACTCTTTAAATAAAACTCAGTAAAATCTAAAGCAAGAATTTATAGGTAGAGATATATTTTCTGGAAGGATATCTTCTTGCTGTTTGTCCCAGACAAGCACATGAACAAGAGCCAAGATTTCTATCTGTTTTTCTTTTTTTGCTTTAGAAATTTTTTTCCATGTGTAACTGCCAAAGGTAACAAATTCTTATATAAAAATATCCATGTATGAGTGCTCCTAGAATCACTTGAGACTGCAGAATGCTATGTTGGATAAAATCCTATGCATGAATCAGGTGGCATTTACCTGTAAATGGCTAAAGCAATAGTGGAAATAGCAATAGCAAGTACATTTCTATACTGCTTATCAGTACACTTAAGCACTCCCTAAGCGATTTACAAATTGTAAGCTAATCGCCCCCAACAATCTGGGTATTCATTTTAGTGACCTTGGAAGGATGGAAGCCTGAGTCGACCTTGAGCCCTTTCGCTGGTATTGAACTCGCAACCTTATGGTTTGTGAGTGAGTGGCTGCAGCACAGGCATTTAACCACTGCGCCACCAGGGCTCTCACTTGGCCCTCTGTATCCATGGATTCTTTATACAGTCGACCCCCGGGTTACGAAATTAATTCGTTCCGGCGCCATTTTCGTAACCCGGAAGTCTTTCGTTAGCCGAATCCCCATAGGCGCTAATGGGGGAAAAGCCGCGGCTCCGCCGCGGCTCCATTTAAAATAGCGCCGGCTTTTTTCGCAACCCGGGGAAACCTTCGTAACCCGGAAATAATTAATTAATTTTTTTTTTCGTAACCCGGAAATTTCGTATCGCGGCGCGTTCGTATCCCGGGGTACCACTGTACACAGATTCAAGCAACCACGGCTTAATAATAATAATAATAATAATAATAATCTATTTATATCCCACCCCTCTACAAAATGCAATCAGAACGGCTTACAATGATTAAAAAATATGCAATCCAAAACCCTCAGTCCCCCCTTCTAAAATACTATTAAACAATTAAACAATGTAAGAATTAAAACATACTCAAAAATTAATACAATAGCAATAGATCATGACTGAGGTGAGGTCGGAGTTCAGTTAGATTTCTTCTAGTGGCCGGGGAACTATTCAGTAAAGGCCTGCCGGAAGACATCCGTCTTTATAGCTTTTTTAAAGCTATTTAGGGTGGTAATATGACAGATCTCGTCTGGCAGGCCATTCCACAATCTGGGCACGTTAGCTGAGAAAGTCCTCTGGATGTTCGTGGACAGACTAGTTTTATAAAGCTGTAACAAATTCCTCCCTGCGGATCTAAGTGTGTGGAGAGGATTATATGGAAGGAGGCAGTCCTGAAGATAGGTTGGACCCAAGCCATTTAGGGCTTTAAAGGTAATAACCAACACCTTGTACTGGGCCCAGAAACTAATGGGCAGTATAAAAAGTATAAATACCAAAAAGCAAACCTTGATTTTGCCATTGCATATAAAGGATACAATTTTACTGTGCCAGGACTTAAGCATCCACAGATTTTGGTATCCATGGGGATCCTGGAACCAAACCTCAATGGATACCAAGGGCTCACTGTAATATGACCCTCCAGATTCAGCTCCTGGAATTCCTCTCTATTAGCTATGCTGTTGGGATTAGTGGGGTTGCTGTCCAACAACATCTGGAAGGGCACATGATTCCCACTCCTATGTTAGATGAACCTATTAGATGAATCAAAGCCATTTGTCTGAGACAGCCTTCCCCAGCCTAGTGCCTCCAGACGTGTTCAGCTACCCTTCCCACCATTAAATACAAACCATTTCGAAGGCACCAGCTTGGTGAAGGCTGGCCTAAGCTCAAATTGGAATTGATTTGAGAGTTTTTCATGGAATGCATTGAAATGCCTGGCATCTTTTCTTCTTGTAAAAAAGCAGCTGCTGGATCAGGAACATGGAATGAAAAGCAGACAGATTGTGTGTCCAGAATTGTTTCCAATACAGATAAATAAAGCAGGGACAGCAAGGGAATGACACGTGAAAAAGGTGGTGTCTCCTTATCCCTCCAGTACTCTTCCAGTTCAGATTGGAGGATAATAGTTTTGGGGTTGATTTGTACACCCTTCAACATTTCACAGATTAAAACAGGGACATGTGTGTCCAAGCAACATCAGAGTGTAGTCAAGATGACAAAGTTATTAATAAGGGAGATTATACAAACTAGGAGATGCTGGTGCAGTTTGTTTTTGCCTGAGGGCCCGAACAGACAGGCCAAAATAAAGCTGCTTTGAGTCACTTTGGAGTTATGCTGTTTACATGATGCATGTGTCCAAAGAGGCCAGAAGCTGCAACTAAGCCACGCTCCTATCCTAAGGACTGGAGCACAGCTTTGGTGCAGCTTCTGACCTCTTAAAATGTGTGTGTCATTTAAACAGCATACCTCCAAAATGACCTGAAGCAGCTTTATTTTGGCCTGACTGTTCAGCTCCTGAGTCAACTGGGAAGATGTCCTGGGAAAGCGGCCGAGTATGCTGATAGCAGGGACGTATCCAAGGGGGGGAGGTTCTTGGGGTCAGGACCCCCCCCTTCCATTAGAAAAATGAATGGTGCGTGCTGCTGCACCGCCGTGCCCAAGCCCCATTATAATGGTAGCACTTAGTCTGGACCCCCCCCCCTTCCTAAAATCCTGGCTACGTCCCTGCTGATAGCAACAACAAACCAGGGGGTACAGCCAAAGCAAGAAGTGAACGATCCAAAGTCCAGGGTTCCAGAGAGCGATGAGACAAGTAAGCAAATCCAAAGGTCAAGAAGTCCAGAAAGGCATGGCAACCAGCAATGCAAAGAGCAAGGTTTTCAGCTAGAAAAACAAGGGTGCTCAATATCAAGCATGATTTTGCAGGGAAGTTTAGATAATCTGGCATTCTGAACCTGTTTAAATTCCCAAACTGCAGGAACCCACCTGGGCCTGGTTACCTTGCCATTTTTGATAAAGCCTCCTCGAACCCTGGAGGCCCTCCCTTTCTGCTCATTGCTGGCTTAAGGTAGGTACTGTAGAGATGTTGCTGTCCCTTCTCTCTTATCCATGCCTGCAGGCTCTGTTGCCAGGAAGCTTGGCTGCTGAGCCTCATTGGAAGCTAAAAACTCTGCTAGAGCTGGTGGGGCAAACTAGGGCTGTGTTCAGGCTCAGACTCAGCTTCCTGCACAGGTCCAAGTTGAGGCTTTGGATCATCCTCCGAGTCCTCAGCCTGGCTGGGCATGACAGAAGGGCAAGATTCCACCTCCTATCCTCTCTCCACTGCTGAGTGAACTAAGTACAAACTCCTTTTGCAATTTGAACTCAGCTTGCAGCAACTGAAGTAGGGTGGAGACAAAAGGGAAAGTGGGAGGAAGAGAAAGAAACTGCGGCATTTTAAAAGTGGCTAAAAGAGTGGGATGACAGAGGTTTAATTGAAACTGTCTCTGCCAGGTTGAGATAGTTGGAGTGTGTGGGTCTAAATGACTTTTCACAACTGTAGAGAGAATCAGTATCCCTTCTAATTCCATAATTCTAAGACTGTAGTTAAGTACAGCTATCAATGCAAATGCCTATAGACAAAAATTATTAAAGGCCTGTCAATAGAAAGTGGCTAAAGTCCTATTGATGCCTTTTTAAGGGGAACATGGGTGTCCCCGAAAGGCATATGTTTTGTGTGTGTGGACATGACTCACTTCTTTTCCTCCCAGCCCTAAGGAATACAGGGGTCAAAGAGAACAATAGAAACAAGCCACTATAAGTGAGTGCAGTAGAGAGTGAGTTCTGGAATTGGATGTGAAAGAAGAGTTAACTTTATTTTTTGCAGGAAATCCATTCGTGCTGTAGGTACATCTGATGGAGAAGAGGAATTTGCTAGACTGCTACAGCTGTGGACTCTCTTCTGTATCCTTCTCATTTTTATATGTTCAGCCAGTATGTATGTGTTAATAAACCTTAATCACCTATGACAATGGTTCTTTAATTTCCCCCCTTGTGACCCCTTAATATCTACATATGCATGTCCACTCCCCCTGTTCAGCATAGCATACCAATAAAAACATTTTGTTTGTTTAGTGTGCGTACTTTCATTTGCCCATTCATGATTTTAACAGTTTACAAGGAAATGACATCATTCAAATTAGAACAGTTTTATTTAAATAAATTTGATACTTAAAACATGTGTAAATTTTACACATACTGTTTCACACACAGCTGCTTCTCTTCTGCCTCTGAAGGGGCTCAGCCAGAGCCAGGGAACACTGGTAGCCAGAGCCAGGGAACACTGGTAGCAAGAGGCACTGCCAGTCTTCTCCACTGCTGGGGACTATTGGGGATGCTGGCTCTTCTTTGACCGCTGTATGCCTAAGGTCACTGGGCTATGCAGGCACACTACTTGTCTTGTCCTGAAAATTAGGACACTGATGGGATGGGTGGAGGATGAAGCAACAGCAGCTTGGTATGGACTCTGCCAGAGACCATGATCAATTAGCTTCCTTGCTCTCCTCCCTCAGGCAGAGGTGGCTGCTCCAAGCACCCTCCTCACTTTTCTCTTCCCCTCCAGGACAGAAAAAAGTTTGAGAAGAAGAAGAGAAGGAGAAGGAGGAAGAAGAAGAAGTGGAGGATGTGAGATTAGGGCTTCCATGTCATGCCTCCTTTGACTCACTCTCCACAGTTTGAGAATCACTGACTTATGTTTTTAGAAGCCACTATATTATGACTCGTAACCTTGATCTCATCTGATATCAGACACTAATCAGAGTAGACTTACTTATTGTTTGATGTAAGTAAGGGGAATACTAGAGATCTCCAGTAGGGACAGGCAAGAATCCTGCCTAAAATTGGAGAGCTGCTGCCAATCAAAGCCTGACAATATCAAGGGTATAATGAAACTTATGTTCCTGTGACCTCTTTTATTTAAAAAAAACAACAACCAAAAACAGTAAGTGCCTATCTATGGAAACATCTTCCCTCTTGGAAGTGGGGTATATTTGCCTAACCAGGGGTTCTTTTCTTGTAAAAGAAAGCAGGAGTGCCAATAAAAGGACTACAACAGCATGTTTAATTGAAAACCCAATTCTGACTTGATATTAGAGACTGAAAACCACTTTTAAATGGATGCACATTTTTGTAACTTGTATGATGTTTGCAAACAAAAGAGTGGGTGATTAGTCATTATGAATGGGACATTTCTACAACAATTGGCAATAGTGCCTGGTGTGAGGTTTATTCTATCAAACATGGCATGAGACATAAGGAGACCAACACCCATGGAAGTACTTTTCAGCAGCTAGCATGTCCCTACTGTCATGTTTGGGAATCTAGGACTTTATCACATAGGAAAATTAATGTTAAACTTCCGTTATTTGATAGGATTCACTGTATATGGGTTTTATGGAATTTTATGTGTATTGTTTTATTACTTTTGTTTTTGCAATGGCCTTTGGCCAAAAGCAATAAAGATTGATTGACATGGGGAAATTGGAGGTTTAAATGGCAAAAATCACATGAAAATCATGTGAAAATCTCGCAATTGCGATTAACATTATCACATACATCACGATTAAAGAGCCATTATCCTGGGAACAAACAGGCAATAAATAGATTATTTCCCTGTGAAGAATTTGTTGCTTTTTATTGCCTGTATATTCCTGGGATAATGGCATTTTAATCGTGACATTGTGTGAAAATGTTAATTGCGATTGCGTGATTTTCACGTGATATTCGCTGTTTAAACCCCTGATTTTCCCCATGTGATAAAGTGCATAGTAGTATAGGAATGTCATAAGGATAGTGAGGTGAATTGGGGGAACATAGGATAGCCACATGTTCTTACACTTATCCTCCATTATTAGATGAATAATGCATCCAAGACAGAGATTCAATCAGAATAAATCATAAGGCAGAGATTCAAAATGTACAATAAAGTATACATTTTGCCAATGAAGACAAAGTAATTATGGAATCCTAAAATTGCTAGAATGGCAAACATTATGCCAAACATCCTAGATGGTTAAATAATGTGTTTAAAGAAAGATGTATGCAATAAACAGCTCTTTAGGATACAGTAAAATCCTATGACCAAAGATGTTGGATCATACCAAAGGCCTGTCTAGTCCAGGATTCCATTCTCAGAATATTCAGCCAGATGCTTGCAGAAACCTACAAGCAGGACATGAATGCAACAGCAGCATCCCCGTACTCAGAAATAAATCCTGTTCAGTTAGACTTACTCCTAGTTAGTTGTGCCCTGAATTGCAACTTTAATGCTTCATGGAGAACAAGGGTGGGCACCTCTGTGGGGGCAGGGGCCAATTTTTGTCCCCAAGCCATTTCTATCGGTTGCACTGGTGCATCGTCAGTACACAGGGAATGATATTATGTCCAATTGCCATTTTTGGCTAGTTTTCAGCTAACAAAAAATAACAACAACCCAAACCAGAAACAAAAAAGGCCCTGTGAGGCTCTGGGGAAGTTGAGAAAAGAAAACCACTGCATATGTAAGTTCCCCACCGACCCCCCCCCCCATGCATTTGGAGCAATTCGGGGATTAAAATCACCCCAAAAATTAGCCTGGGGAAAAATTAATTTGGGGATGGGGTCTTTGGGGAGCCACAAATATGTGGTTTTGGGCCACAGACATGCAGCCTTCAGGCAACACTTCTCAGTGCAGGAGAATATATTTTATGGCATGGCAACTGCTTGATACATACAAAAAGTGCCTTGGCAATAGCCTTGAAGCAAACTTCTGCCTTTGTTTTAAGTGGAAAAACTCCAGTATGCTTGCCAAATGTGTGTTCCAAATTTCAGAAACTCTAGGATTTGTCATGCCAACTAGGTCACTGAAAGGTTGTCTCCACTGTGGCCCAGGAATGTATCTTGCCAACATTTGTGTTTTTGTTGTTTGTAGTACTTCAGACCAATAAAAAATGTTAAATAGATACATTTTAATGGTGATGTTTTCATATGTAGATCCATTTATATGAAGTAAATGTTCTTAGCTTCACAAACCTTTTGAAAGAGTGGGGCTGTCATTTTAATGACCAGCTTGGAAACACACTATCTTTTGATACACAAGTACAAACGATTCACGTCTCTCCATCTCCCAATAAAAGTTCTCAAATTAACTTTCTTTTGCAAGTGAGGTGGTGCTTTCACTTATTCTCCATTTTTCTGGTCTTCAAAAAGATAGCAATCTGATTGGTATGAGACATCTGTTTGTTCAGATTAGACTGTATGGTAAAGAGATCTTCAGATTCTATGCTTCTTCTTTCTGGACAAGTGTTTATAGTGTGGAGGTGATGCATCATACATTTGCAACATGCCTCTGCCTGTATACACATTGAAGACATGTGGACGAGAACCCATACAGCAATTGACCTTTCTGTTACCTCACTGCACTGCACACATTCATTCAATTGCTCTTTCTCAAAGAAAGTGGCTATACTGCTGCCTCTCATAAAACTACTCATATATGGGTCATCCATGTCACAACCAAAAGTGTAGAAAAAGTTAAATGTTAAGTCAGACTGAGTCCAGGGCTGCTATCAGTATAGACATCCTTGGCTGGGGCTCTAGAACTCTATGTAAGTTTCGCTACAGATGCCTGTCATGACTATCCTTAATTCCCTCCCCTCTTACTATGACTCTGAGAAGAACTCTGTCCATGATGCCACTGATCTAGAAATGCTTTGGGGCATTGTGGGAGTGATAGTACTTGGAGCGCTGCCACCACAAACCAGTACAACCAGCAGGATGCACAGACAGGAGAAATAAACACTGCTAGCCCTCGATAAGTTTTCTGGAATAGAATATACACAAGGTGCCCTAGGATGTGTCTCTTCAGAATTTTTAAATTGAGATAAGCAACCACAAAATGTAAAAGTGAGGAGTGAAGCAGAGAGCATCTACTTTTACTTAGTACATAAACAATTGCAACTGTAGGTCTTTTTACAGAAGTCCTAAATATGACTTTACTAGTAACAAAAAGATCTTCAAAATGGAGCACCACGTGTTGCTTCTCCTAGATGTGCTACCCTGCAGTTTCCTCCATCAGATCAGAAGTCTTTTTGCCAAACTAAATAAATCTACCCAAGATTCCCTTCCTACCCACAAGAGGTCATTTAAAGTTTCAGCAAAGCAACTGCAGTTTCAAAAGACACTATCCCCAGAAGAGATTTCTTTTGAAACACACACACACACACACACACATTTGTCCAATATCTGATTAACATTTTACTGGAATGTGATAATCCAGTCCAATCAAAGGCAAGCTGGAAGCAGAGACTTGTAAGATTAAATGGTACTAATTTTGTATTGATCAATAACCGCTTAAAGACACTTCCCTGTCAATATTCTGCTCAGATTGTAAATGATTATGGGTGGGGTGCACATGCCTTTGTGGTTATTAGCAACATGTTTAAATTTATATAATTTCCAGGGAGTTGCTGCATTAACAGCAAAAGGAAAAGCCTGGGTAACTTTCTTTGAAACTAACAAATTTGTCATAAACCCCAAGTTTAATGTAGACTCTGCTCCATGAAATGCATTATTGTTATCCAGACAAATATATATGTGACTGGGGAGGAACAAAATACAGTGAAAGAAAAAGACATTTTGGGCAGCTTTTGGCAAATGGCCACTGTCAGGCAAAGTGTCATTTTACTGGATGGTTGTATTTTATTTACTGATGTGTTTTAAATTATGGGCAGAATATAGTTGGTGTCTCACATGTGTGTCAGCTCCTCTGTGGGAACACTTGGACACTTTTGTTCAATGGGAAACATCTATATTCAGTTGAGGTCTGTAGAAACAGAGTTGTGGTTTAGTCACATTGTGCATACAGCTATACTTATGAAGGCACATCCACATTAATTAGTACATTTAGCTGTACATTCATTTGTGCAATGTGGGCATTCAATACAAAGACTGTGTAGCATAAATCAATGCATAACTGAGATTTACACTACACAGCTCTCTGTCAGTGTATTTAGTTAGGTGAAACAATGTGTCAGGATACTTTCTAGTATATTGTCTTGTTGACACAAATGAGTAAGGATTGTACAATCATATCTAAGGGTTAAAACAATAATTTCTACAAAGCGGATTACATCCTGGTTGCACACACAGCAAAGAGTTGTGTTATTCATCCTAAATTATATCACAAAAATGTTTAACAAGTCTATAATCCTATGGCCATTTACCTGAGAGCATATCCCACTAACCATAGTGGAATTACTTATATACAACTGAAGTGGTAGCAGTTGTTGTGATACATGCATAATCATATTATTTGTTTGTTATATTTCTCTTCATTACTATCTCCAAGGAGCTCAAGATGGTGTACATGGCACTTCATTCTTACAAGTCTAAGAGGTAATAAGGCTGAAAGAGAGTGGCTGACCCAAGGTTACAGAGTGAGTTTCATGTTTTAGGATTTAACCAAACTCTTTCTTTCTCATGTCCATTTCTCTTTATGTGCTTGGAAAATGACCCACAACAGAAGTGCAACTCTGAAGACAGATGTGGAGAATATGTACAATAAATGAGAAACAAATGTTCACTTATTACGCTATAAAACTGATTATGTGGAAAGGCTCTTAATCTCCTTGGACTGAAAAACTGAAAGAAAAAAACCCCAACAATGTGCATTACTGTTCTACTTATTTAAAACTAGC
Organism: Sceloporus undulatus; assembly: GCF_019175285.1. NCBI lineage: Eukaryota > Metazoa > Chordata > Lepidosauria > Squamata > Phrynosomatidae > Sceloporus > Sceloporus undulatus. The sequence continues at coordinate 3,266,275 of NW_024802935.1, read as the reverse complement.
GTTTAATTTAAGACATATGTGCTATTTTCTCTTTTTTACATCAGTATATAAGAATCTTGGCTACAGGATGATGTGATTCAAACCATATGTTATCTCACAAACAGGTGGGAAAAGGCTGATTAAAATGTGTCATAGAATAAAACTGTGGTTTTTCTAAAAGTGAAGAATCGCAGGAAAACATCCACATTTACATTGATTTTAAAAGGTTTAACTCTCTGCATCAATGTCTATTGTAAATCTGTAGATAAATATGTACTGTATTAAATATTTATGTGTTCTCTGTGTAAAGCCATCCCTGCTTACTCAGCATGCTTGCCCCACATCCAGTGGCCCCACACATCCACATTTGAATAAGTACACTCTAATGATTATATAAATCACTCAGATTTGTTGTGTTGAATGTACCTAAGATACCCCAGATTGAAGGAGAGGGCACAGATTTTCACTTTGCTCAATACACATGTGAGAACTATTCAGTTGAAGGGCCGTTTGAGGGACTTGTGGAATCCTTGGGGCTCCTCCAGATCAATATTTCCCCCCAAATCCTTGTTTCTCAATTTTTGCATAAAAAATTAGGGATTCACCCAAACTAAAACTAAAAGTTGCCAGTATCTCTCACCTCAAACCCAGAAGTTATCAAAACTACACTTTTGGATCCAGGACATAGTGGTTTTGTGGCCCAGTGTGGTTTGGGTGGAGCTAAAAATGGTGTTCCAACCTTCCAAGTCCCATTGCTGTTCTACACATTTGGGTCAGATTAGATAAATTTAGTGCAACTATCCAGTCTAAACATGTGGAGGCTTTCCCTCGCCGCTTGGCCTCCGCTCCCCGCCGCGATCGCCAGGGAAAATGTAGGACAGAATTTTCAAATGTAGGACACATTTTTTGTGTGTCCTACATTTGAAAATTTTGTCCTACATTTTTCCCGGTTTTGAGGTCCGGCGCTATGGCAACCCTACATTTGGATCATAGCCTGGTGTATAATTATTCAAAAGTCTCCTAGACTTCAGTGAATACATCTAGAAGACTGAAACCAGGAGTTGTTTCTTCATTACTGACAATCTTTTATTTTGTTGACAAAGCTATATTGCAAAGCACTTTTAAATTATTCCCTCATCCCTTGCAATAAATAGATATAAATTCCTGGAAGCCAGAAACAGAAACCCATTTGATTCATTTCTCCCCACAGACCTCCTCTTCATCCATTAATATATTTGGTGTGAATTACTCTTTTGAGGAATACAATGAAAAGACTCCCAAAATTGGGAGACTTGAACTTGACTTGCAGCAGAAAACTCAGATTTGATCTTCTGTATCAGATTTTTTATTATCATTTTGATTAAAATAAAAGGGCAAAGTTGCAAAAAAGTAATATCAGCATGGAAAGAGAGGATAAAGTTACTGAAGGATATCTAGCTGTAGTTTTTATGTAAGTAAGGTTTTATAGTAGCATTACTTGGTCAATCAATGCCAATATTGTATCCAGTGGAAAATTTTGTTTGTTTTTAGCATTCTGTAAGAGGACCAGAACTTGCTTAATTAATGTAACTACTTAAATTTAATAATAACAGAATAACAGAAATCAAGTAGGTAAAACAGTAAGAGTTCATAACAAAACATTAAACAACCCCGTTTCTCTTTACTTTAGTAATTGGGAATATGTGGCTCTTCAGATGTTGAATTGTAATCAGCTATGGAGTTTAAAACACGGAGTTTACCCCTTGCAGAAATGGAATTTAAATCAGTAAAATCCTGCAAAAATGGGATCTTTTTCAGACAATGTGGGGGGCATCTTGCACAAAAAGTGGACAAATCCAGCAAAAATGGGATTGTTTTCAGACAACATTAGGGGCATCCTGCACAGAAAGTGGAGAAATACAGCAAAGGTGGGATCATTTTCATATGACATTGGGGGCATTGAGCATTAATCTGGCATTAACCCACACAGAAAGTAGACAAAATCGGCTGCTTTTTACTTTTCCCAAAAGTAAAATGGGGCCTATTTTGTCCACTTTCTGTGCAGGTTAATGCCAGATTAATGCTCAATGCCCTTGACGTATCTGAAAACGATCCCACTTTTGCGGGATTTTTCTGGAATTTAAATCCTGTTTCTGCACAGGATTAGGGCACTTAGCCTCCCATGTGATAAACCCCTTTGTGAGTTACCACTGGCTATATGAGTTGCAGTCCAGAATACCTGGAGGACCACATGAGTAAGATGGGACTCGTGCAGCTTACAGGAAGAAAGTATTGTTCTCAAGCTGTAAGTGTCCCATTTTCCCCCAAAGTTTGGAGAATGACTTTTCCAGAGAGCACAATTCTCTTCTAAAAAACAGTGAAGGCTATTTTAAAAAACACAGAAATGAGCAAAACAAACAAAACAGAAATGAGCACTTTCCCAGGAGGGACTGGTGAAGCTGAAGTGAATTCTGGCAGTGGGGGAAAATGCTACTCCTGAAAACTGCTTTCTGAAACACTTCTGTCAAAGAGGTTTATCTAGCACTGAATGTTTCCAAGTGCACAGGCCTAAACATAGAAATGACATTACACTCATATTATATGAGGTGGGTTGCTATCCCTAGGGTCTGCTTCTTGCTAATAAAGTCTTCACATAAATACACAGCATTTATATTGCATTGTTAATTAGGGTTCTCTGTTTTAGAATGTTTATATAAAAGAAAGAATGGGACAAATTAATGTAGAAGAAATATCTTGTTACAATCCCAGGTGAAAAGTGCAGCTTTTAATGGGAGTGTGGTTGCAGTCTGAATGAAATTTGGCTTAAATGTGCTCCTCTGTGCCTCCTCACATCCCCCTTGAACCTCCACCATGTAGAAATAACAGTTCTACTGACAGAGATTGCATTATTTCAGCATGATATATATCAAGTGGAAAAGGACCATAACTTGGTAGTAGAGCTCATGTTTTGCATGCAGAACATCCTTTGTTCAATCTGCAGTATTTCCAGGTATGGCTGGGAACAACCCCTATCCCCATCTGAAATCTTGGAGAACTGCCACTATTCAGTACAGACAATAGTGTGTAAGATAGACCAAGACAGTATGAAGACACATCAATGTTTTTGCTAGGAAGCTGGTGACATACTTGATGAAAGCACTTATGAAGGAGTCTAGTTGACATCACACCAAATCTCAAGTTCTACTATTAAATCCTATAGTCATAGTTCTTCATCTGTTGGAGGTAGGGATGTAAAGAATATTCTCCAAAATTCGAAAATTAGGAGAAATATGCCTAATTCGACAATTTCGATAACATTTTAGAGAGAAAAATTCTGAGCAGTTCTCTATCAGTGAGTAAGAATTCTGATTGTTAGCCATTTCGAAATGAGGGGGAGAGACAAAACTTTCAGCTGACTCTCGGATGGCCAGCATTTGCATATTTTGTGTAAGAAAAGCTACCATTCATCCTGGAGGCTATTTTTTTTGTTAGGGTGATTCTCACTCCAACTTTGCGCAGGCAGCTTTGGTTTGAAAAACAAAAGAGAACAAAAGGTGAGGCCTTCTACCCTTTATGCCATGCTCTGACATTCAAATTCTTACAGAAGAGAAGAAATTCAAGTCTCAAAACTTACCAGGCCAGGAAAGGTCTTGTAAGCTGCTCTGATAGCCTTTTGGCTGAAGAGCTGGGCATAAATTATTATTATTATTATTTCACTTACTCTCAGCTTCAACTCCAACTCTGCACCTCTCCCATGGTGATGCAATAATAATTGGCAAGGAGAGTGCAGAATATCCATGAGTGAGAGAGTGTGACTTACCCAATGTCATCCTGTGGATTTACATGGCTGAGCTGGGATCAGGACTCTAGCCTCCCAGTTCACCCTAGAAATTCACTGGCTGACCTTGGGCAAGTCACATCCTCTCAGCTTCAACTTCATCTCCTAAGTATTCCTTCATGGTAGGTTTTATTCATGGCAGAATTCTTGCCATCACACCCTACTCTGCTCCTAATTGAGGATTCCTGCTTGGCAGAAGAGCATTGCCACGTGGCACCTGACCCCTCCCCTTCTCATCTGTGAGGGTCACACTATCGCAGCTTCAGGGGCATCCCATGGCAAAACTCCTCTTTATGCCAAGAAAACCCTCAGTTTGTCCCATCTTCGTGTCATCCTGATGTTGAACAGGGGTCAGACTACATGCCCTCCAGTATGCCATGTATTCCTATGTATTACTTCATAGCAGAAAGGGTTGGACTGGATGGTCCTTGAGTCCCCTCAACTCTAGCATTTCTT
>NW_024802935.1:3113047-3261923 GCF_019175285.1 Sceloporus undulatus | reverse complement strand
TTGGGGCTTCACAGTTTATTTTTTGAGACTGGGCTCCCCCCCCCTTTTGTGTGTGTGCCTTCAGGGTTTTTAAGCATAGGAATGTTGTTTAAACCTCTGCCAAACTTCCTTTTGAGATGGTAATTGAGTTTGAAATGCAAAGTAATTAGCGTAATTATTCGCCTTGTCTTTTATTGTCATTCAGAGAAATCTGTGAAAAATATTTCGCTGGCTGCTGAAAGGGAGAGAAGAAATCACCCTTTGAAAGGGGCATTTCTGGAACGAATATTTTTTTTAAAAGTTCTCCTCAAGCTCTCAATTAACGAGGAGAAAAACATGGGTTTCTCCAATCACTAGTTGGAGGGGTGGGCCACATGTGGCCTATGGGCGTCATGCAGTACTCCTGGTGTACTTTACTAGCCCTCCCCCCCCCCCGTCAAAAAAATTGCCCCCAAATACCTTTTGCAGAGAGGGAGAAGGTGGTTGTTGTTTTTTTAAAATTATATTAGTGTTATTTCACTCCACTACATTTTAGGCTCCAAAGAGCATTTTAAAATAAATAGGTAATGACTTCCACTCCCTGTGGTTGAAAATAGGCATTTTCTGCACCTACCATATCCCAGGGGGCCTAAAACATGGCGAATATCTCCCCAGGCCCCCATTTATTTTTGCAGGGGTACAGGGGTTTGCAGATCCCTCCAAGGTTTGCAGGGATTATAGGGGGTTAATGCAGCCCCTTAGCCCCCTACAGTTGCTCACCCCTGATCTAATGAATAGAGTAGCACACTAAATATGGTTTCACTAATCATTCTTTTACTCCCATATGGTTTTGAGTGGGCTAGTTTTGGTGTGCCTTTAAGGATGTTTTCTTATGCCCTAAATCCTTGTATAAAGCAATTTTGTTACCTAGAATAGTTTATATATTGAATTTAACACACAGGAAATATATTTTTGTGTCTGTGGAACAGTCTCTGCCCACTTGGAAAAACTAAATAGTCAATATTGACAGCACTTCCTTCTTGTTTACATCAGCTCAAATTCCTGTTCTAATGAAAAAGAAAACCTCAAGGCAAGCAGACAGCCAGACTTAGATTTATTACTATATACGCCCACCTTACTCAAAACATCTTCCTGCGCATTTTCATAATAACAGACAAGAGATATTTAATAACATAATCAACACACAGAGATTTTTTTTCTTAAAGACACTACTAAATAAATTATTAAAAACACAACTCAGGTTTGCTCTTTGGGGAAGGAAAGTGGGGGGGGGGAGGATAGCAAAGCAGTCAAAGATAAAGAAGAGCTCTCACAAAAACATTTGAAACAATGCTTTATGATACAGTGTATTCTAAAGGGTTGTTCGCACTATGTTTTAAACCAGATCTCAATTTGTTGTAAACCACGATGGTTCCCACTTAATTCGAATCCCTGAAGCGATTTGGAAAGGGGGGGCATGGATTTTACCCATTTTTTACCCATTTAACCTGCATCAAAAAGACGCTGGTAAAATGGGGTGTTTTTTGGGCTGAATCAATTTATTTGGAAATAAATCGATTCAGCCCAAGTGGGAACCATGGCAGAATCGAATCGGATTCGAATCTGCCATGGTTCCCACTGGCAGCAGCTTTCCCGGCCATACCTCCATGCTCTGCTCTCAGTCCTCCATTCCCCCAGCCTGACTCTCTCCTTCCGCTCCGGCGTGCCTCAGTCCTCCTGGCCTGCCTCTCTCCTTCCACCCTGGCCTCTCTTCTGCACCCAGCATGGCCAGGAAGGATGGAGGGAGACATGGCAGGAAAGCCGTGGCTGTCACTTCCTGCACCGATTCTTGAAACCGGCGCAAACATAGTGGAACTACGCTGTTTGCTGAACTGGTTTCACGAAGCGGTGCAGGAAGCGAATCAAGAGATAAGTGGGAATGAGGCCTAAGTTTGAGCTTATGTACACTGCAATACAATTTACTACTCCTTCACTGCTTGGTGCCAATTAACTAAATAAATATAAAACTATGTCAAATATACCTGCTTTTAAAAATGGATGCCGTGTATTCTAATGAAGCTTAGTTGAAATCCCAGCTTCAACCTTAATCTTACTTACTAGAAAGTAACCCCTACCTAAAAAAGTGGAATTTACTGCTGAGTAAACAAGTTAAGGATCAGTCAGTCATTTAAATTAATCAGGACTCTGGCCCATTAAAGATAATTGTATTTGCAGAAAGCTCTGAAATAAATGGAAGACATTAAATACATAAATAAATCCTTTAGCAATGCAAACACTAACTGGTTTGTTATGACTGCATTGTTGCTTATGCAACAGCCTTCTTAATCAGTTTTAAGTTAATGGATACACTATTTGTGGGGGTAATTCAGCAAGAATAGATGGGAGGACATCATTATAGGAATTCCTTTTATCGTACTAAAACCTCTTTCTCCCGCACCCAGCTCTTTATACTGAAGAATATAAGTGCACACACATGCACAGAAGGTGTCCCCCCACCATCATTTATCTATCATTTTTGTAATTACAGTGGAATAGCTAAAAGACCGATGGTATAGCAAAGTCAGTGGTTGCTGGGCTGAAGCACTTGGACTTTTTGATTAGCAGAACAATGACATTATCTGTCATCCTCTTCAGATAGTCTTGTTTATTCTGAGCTATTCTGTATTCCTCAGAGTTGTTGGGGAGGGGGAGGACAGTATGAGGTGAATAGATTTTTCCCCAGCAAAAATATATTGTTGTGAAATGTGCATGTCCCCCCCGCCCCACACACACACATATAATCAGGAGTAGCTATGTTGGTCATATAACAAAGTATTATTTATTTATTTGTTTTGTTTTCTTATATCCCACCTTTCTCCCAACATAGGGACTCAAGGTGGCTAACAGCAAATTCAAAACAATACAGTTTAAAAACAGCAGAACAACATTAAAATGTAGAAATTATAAAATTAAAAAAAACAATTAAACAATTAAAAAAGTTAAAACTGTTATGGATTACAATGTAACATGTTAAAAATGCAAACTTTAAAATTTAAATCGCACAACATTTAAATCCCAGCCCTTATCGTCTTGAAAAGACCTGACACCACAAGAATGACTTTATTTGCTGGCAAAAGGATAGCACCTCTCTAGTGCAGGAGTTCGAAAAGATGGGAGCATCCACTGAGAAGGTCCCCTCTCTTCTTCCCACCAAACGGGCCTGAAAGTGGTGGTGGGACAGACAGAAGGGCCTCTCCAGATGATCTCAAGATTCCAGTTGGCTCGTAAAGGGGATACAATCCTTCAAATAACCTGGACCAAGGCATATTGGGTTTTATAGGTCAAGTATAGTAACTCCCAAAATCAACAAAACAGTGAAGCCTTTATTCTACCAACCCAAAATGCACAAAATACATGATGCAAGCTTTTGAAGCTCCACTGGCATCTTCATCAGGCAAAGGTGTTAAAAATCATGCAGGAGAAAACTTTTTAAACAATGATGATGTTAGTCACAGGCTTGCATTTTGTCAAGATGGAGTTGTTGTGCTGTCCTGTGTTGAGATGGTGTGGAGAGATATCTATGCAAGCCAGCCCCTCCTTCTTCTGGCCATGTGGCACTGGGAACAAAGCATTCAGAGTCCAGGAGATAAAATCTGAATTTGAAGGTGTGAAGCATCTTTTAGTATTGCTAAAGGAATTCAGATTTTATCTGCTGGACTCTAAAATGCATTGCCTGCATAGATATCCCTCCACACCATCTCAATACAGAACAACACACACACACACAAAAACCCCAACATCTTGACAAAATGGAGTCCTGTGACATATATACAGCGCGCCCACTCCATACACGGGCGCGCATATGTGGCTTCTGGTTTACACAGAAGTAGTGCTTGCAATACTCTGAAAAGCGCTTGTGGCCACTCCACATACACACCACGCCGCCATACGCACGAGCCCCATTCACTATAATGGGGCTCGAGCATAGGCAGAATTTGCCTTATGCGGGGGCTCGCTCACACACACACACACACACACACACATACTGTATGATTTTTAACACCTTTGCCTGATGAAGAAGCCAGTGGAGTTTCGAAAGCTTGCATCATATATTTTGTGCATTTTGTTCAGCCAGTAAAGGTATAACTATTTTGTGGATCATAGACATGTAATGTACACATACACATTAGTTATGTCTGTATTTAAACAGGGTTTCAGCCTTATCTGACCAAGGTAGAGTGATATACAATCAGGTGTAGTGTTTTAAGTATTCATTATTTATTTTAAATGTTTTAATTAAGTGTTAATGCACTAAAAGTAATGCTTTAATTGGATTAATAATGTAATGCTTTTTTTTAATTGCACTCCATATTGTTTCAGATGTTCTGTTTTAATTTATATTGTAAGCCGCTTTGAATGCTATTCAGGAGAAAAGCAGGATAGAAATAAAATAAAATAAATAAATAAATAGGAGAAGACTCGCCTTAAATAAATAATAAAACAAAACTTTTATTTTTATCCCACTTTTCTGTGGCGAGACAATCAAAGCGGCTCACACAACATATTAAAATATCCACATTCACAACATTATATCCCAAATTCCCCCCCTTAAAACAGGATTAAACATGTTACAATTAAAATATATATTAAAAACACACACACACACAAAAATACAACGAGGACAGATTGGTGGGCTAATACATGATGTGAGGGGCAGTCATTCTGTGGCCGGGTACTGTTATTCAGGAAAAGCCTGCCGGAAGAGATCCAAATATGCACATATGACTATAAAACTGACATATATACTGAATAAAATCTTTTGCATTCATTGTTATGAAGTCTGGGCAAATTCCATCATGGTTGCTTCACAGAACACTGACACTGTAAGGACTTGCTAGCTGCTTATTCTTCAGGGTTTGCGTCACAGCCAAGAATTCATTAACTTTTTCAAAGGATTTTATTTTTGAAAAATGAGACAAAGTAGTAAAGAAAAAGACAAAACAAAGCATTTCTTATTATTGAGCAACAGCAAGCGCAATCATGCATACAAGAGTGTTTTTTTTAAAGAATGTATTACATTTTATTCATATGAATATTAAATTGCAAGACATTTGAGAAATTCTTAAAACAAACCAAGGTATTTGGGCTTTGCCAATTACATTCCATGTCAGGGATCTTCATCGTCCTATTTATATAATTACAATAAATATTATGATGACTGGGGTTCTTTTGACTCTTATGGTTCAGTCTAGAGTCTAGACATTAGGAATTTCATGACTGGTTTTAAGCGTTATGTTTCACTTTATTATTGTTCCTTTCTACATAAACCGCATTTTGAATTAAAACTTAGTAATTATGAATTAGAAATAAATTACATGTCACTTATCCAAAAGCAAAAGTGAGGGGGGGAAAAAGATTTCCCTATAGTTAGCACTTACATTTACAGTGCATTTTGCATTTACTTACACACTGGATGGCTAATGAGAAACATTAAGCATAGTGTCACTGTGTGACAGGCATTTCTGTGTAACACAGAAAAGAAAATAGGAGAAAAAGGCGGGACAAGACAAATAAGATGCCATACTTGGCAAAGTAGAATTTTCTAGCTCTCAGCACACAGGGCTGGTCCAAAACATTACGCTGCCTGAGCCAAAGGGTAAGATTGTGTGTCCTTCCATTCCATATACCATATGGAAGCTGATGGGGCTGGCAGAGATTTCAATGTTAGCAAGTCTCATCCATTCTTGTGCAAATGATGGCTGATTTTTATGTAGAGGTGTATCAATGTAATATCTCATCTGCACAAAATGCCTCAAAAAAGGTACAAGAGATACACACTTGTTGCAGAGGGATCTGACTTGGGCTACAACTTATCCCTCTTTCCATGATAAATAAATAAACATGATTGTGACCTCACCATAGCTGTATCTGAAGACGACTCTCAAAATGCATACAGTGTATTTGTATAATGATAGGAAATTTTTGCTGTCAGGCAAGGACACCAAGTGACCTCCTAAGATAGAACAACAGACCATGACAAGTTCTATCTTGTCCTTGCCAGGTAATAAACATCTGGAGTGATTTCACAGAAAACCTCACCTGGACACAAAGAATATCTGCATTAAAATCATTCCATTTCTAAGGGATACATTCCAGGCTAATTAAACAGAACCTGGTAAGTTATTTTTTCAACTACCATTTTGGGAGAAAGGCGGGATATAAATTCCACAAACAAACAAATTACAGCTCCCAGAAACCCCAACTCTGGGAAATGTAAATAAAAAAAGGATTCCCCCCCCATGTTATATATTTAAGAGAAAATTCTATTTAGATCAGGCAATTTTGTAAGACATTCTCCCAGCTTGTATGAAGGGGATCAACTGCAGCAACTTATTATTAACTGTTGAAATTATTGAATTTTGTCAGCATTTTGTTGTGTTCTTGGAGAATTTTGTTGCAGGCCCAGAGGAAAGCATGCTGGTGTGAGGACCAGATGAATAATAAAAATCATCCGGGAGAAACAGCCCTCAGGAGTTTCCTGTGTAAGGCCACACATAGTTATCACAAAGCCAGCCTGTTCTAATTGTATGTGTCTTGTTAATTCAGCAAAGGATTTGACCTGGGCCTCTTGTGATTTCTTAGAGAGCGAGGACTTCAAGGAGATGAACGTCCGCCAACCTTCCCCCCTCCCCTTAAATAAGTGCTATTGAAGGGCTGGCCTCCTGAGATGTAGGTGCCTTCCTCTAAGGAGACCCAACATGTATACTAAATTGTATACTTCTCTACAATATCCTTTAGTCTCTCTCTCTCTCTCTCTCTCTGTGGAGAAAATAAATACAGCTGGATTTCTGAGAGAGTGGAACTTGCAGGCATCCTTTTCCTGTTTGACTGGAGTCCCAGGTTTGGACTCCAGATGCAGGAAGGAAGGCTTTTCATGTCAGGTTAAGATTTTTCTAATGGAATCCCAACTTTGGACAGGAGACTAAGGAAAGGTGTCCTACATTTTGCAGCACTTTGTCCTCCTTTACAGCTAGGACATCTGGTCACCCTGGAACGAGGAGGGAAATCTTTCCTTCTTAGGTTACAATTTTTTCTAGTGGAGACTGAGGTGGAGTGACCAGATGCCCTCTTTTTCCATGACATTTCCTCTGTTTCAACCCTCTGTCCAGGAGGAATTCCAAAATGTCCTCCCTTTTGAGCATGACTAACAAGCATGAATTTACATTTCTATGAGTGGTTTTAGCTTTTATTTGGTAGCATCCTACATTTTCCTGGAACGTCTTACGGTTTGAGGTGTCTTGTTCTCCTTTGTAGCTTGGACATCTGGTCACCCTAGACCATGGAGGGAAATCTTTCCATCTTGAGTTAATTTCTTTTTTTTCTACTGGAGTCTTAGCTTTGGACAGGAGACCGATTTGAAATGAGCACAGATTCTCCTTTTCCAGCACATATCCGATATTTCAGCCTTCTATCCAAGACCAATTCCAAAATATCCTTCCTTTTGAGCATGACTATGAAGCATGAATTTCCATTTCCATGAGTGTTTCTATCTTTCATTTGGTAACATCCTACATTTTGGGGTGCTCTGTCCTCCTTTGCAGTTCGGACATCTGATCACCCTGGACTTTGGAGGAAAAGCTTTCCTTCTTTGGTTAAGTTTTTCCCCCCCTACTGCCTGTCACCCTTCTTTAAAATGCTTAGCCCTGTTTTTGCTGATATCACAGATAGGAAGCTGACTCACGCTGAATAACTTATTTGTTGTTCTCCGACAGCAGCCTCTGCCCTTGGCCAGAAAATCAGTGCAAAGTTTAACAAGAGGGATTTCTCAACCTGAAATTTCTCCAGCTCCTACAAGCCCTCTGGGTTCATTGCTGGGGTGAGGAAGGAAGAACTGCATGATGTCAGTGGGAGCAGCTCTGGGAAGGAGTTTTTCATAGCCAGCCAAGACTTTAGCCTGCACACTGGTTGCCTATTAACCCATTCACCCTCAGTAGTCTCAGACTTAGAACAAGTGAGGCATAGTGGTTTGAGTGCTGGACTACCACTCTGGAGTTGTTGTTGTTGCTGCCCTCAAGTTGGGTCTGACCCATGGCGACCCTGTGGATGAGACATATCCAAGACCTCCAATCCTTCACTGGTTCTGTAAATCCATCCTTGCAACCTCTCCAATTGAGTCAAACTATCTGGTGTGTAGTTTTCCTCTTTTTCTACTTCCCTCCACCTTTCCTGGCCTTAGTGTCTTTTCGCGAGAGTCGTGCCTTTTCATGATGTGGCCAAAGTATGATTTGTTGATGGTTATTGCCTGGTTATTCTCCCTGGAAGCCAAGATAATGACCGCTGTGTGTGAAAATCTTAATTGCAATTTAATAGCGTGATTTTTATGGGATAAACCCCATTTAAACTTCCAATTTTCCTCCATATGATAAAATCCGAAGTGATTTACATGTTAATCTGTGTGCTGGTCTGTTGGGAAATAGCAAGGTCTCAGGATTGGAGGATATGCCTCAGCTTTGTCATCTTGGCTTCCAGGGAGAGTTCTGGTTTGATCTATTCAAGGACCCATTTGTTTTGCCTTTTTGGCTGTCCACAGTATCCTCAGCACTCTTCTTTAGCACCTCACTCAAATGAGTTGATTTTCTTTTTGTTGGCTTTCTTCACTGTCCAGCTCACTCATCCATACAAGGTGATGGGGAATACAACGGCTTGGACAATACTAACTTTAGTGTTCCACTGTATATCTTTGAGCTTTAGGATCTTATCTAGTTCTTTCATAGTTGCCATTCCCATGCCTTGTCTTCTCACTTCTTGGCTGCAGTCTCCATTCTGAACAATGCTTGATCCAAGGCAGAGGAACTCTTTATTTCAATTTCTTCCACTCTGGAGGCCAGGATTCAGTTCCCAACTGGGCCATGATGTAAAGCCACTGGGTGAGCTTGGGCAAGTCACACTCTCTCAGTGTCAGAGGATGGCCATGGCAAAGCCCATCTGAAGTAACTTGCAAAGAACCCCCGTCCCCCTTGGTGATAGATTTGCCTATCTAGAGACCAGGGTTCGAATCCTGGCTCGGCCATGAAACTCCACTTGGGTGGCCATGGGCACACTCTCTCAGCCTCAGAGGATGGCTTTGACCAATTCCCTCTGAATAAACTTGCAAAGGAAAACCCCATGATAGATTTGCCTATCTGGAGACCAGGGTTCGAATCCCTGCTTGGCCATGTAAACCCACTTGGGTGTCCATGGGCAAGTCACACTCTCTCAGCCTCACAGGATGAAGAACCATGGCTGAAGAAATCTTGCCAAGAAAACACAGTGATAGGGGTCTCCATAGGTCGCAAAGGCACACAACAATCAACTCTTTCTTTCTTTCTTTCTTTCCTTCTTCTACCCTCCTCCCGCCTTTCTCTTTGGTCCTGCCCTCCTCCCTAAACCCTATCCCTGAGGGAAGGAACCATTGTTAGCCAGGAGGGGTGTCGGAGAGACCCTGGTGGGCGGGAACTGCTGGTGGCTTTGGGCTGCCTGCCTGGAAGAGGAGGAACAAGAGTACTAAGGGGAGGGAGTGGGTCTGTCTGGAGAGTGGCTCAGGAAGGAGAAGGATGTACAAAGGGAGGCAGCAGCAGCAGCAGCAGCAGCAGCAGCAGCAGGAGAAGGAGGAGGTGAGTGGGGGCTTTTGTCCCAGCCAAGAGGGCAGCAACAGGGGCTGAAACGTGGGGCAATGTGGGGAGAAAGCCTAAGAGGGGACTGGTTGCCTTATGGCTGCTTCTGGGGCAGGAAAAGTGTGTTTGTGGGTGGCGCAGCTAGAGAGAAAGAGAGAGAAAGCAGAGTCTGGAAACCAAACCAAACAGAGGATGTTACAAGTCCCAAAACACACTGCAGAAATAATCCAGTTTGAGACCGCTTTAACTGTCCTGGCTCAGTGCTAGGGAGTCTTGGGAATTGTAGTTTGTGGTGGCACCAGACCCCTCCCTTCCCTCTCTCTCTCTGACAGAGGAGGCTCAGTGTCTCACAAAACTACACTTTCCAGAATCTCCTAGCATGGAATTCAGGGCTCGATTATTATTTCTGCAGTGTTGTTTTTAGTTGTGTTAAGTCTGGGAAAAATCAGTGTGTGTGTGTCTTGCAAAGCACCTTTGAGGCTTCAAGGATGTATCCACACTTTAGAAATAAACCAGTTTGATGCCACTTCTAACTGGCATGGAATTCTGGGATTTGTAGTTTGTTGTGGCACCAAAGCTTTGGGGGAACAAAAAGGAAGGTAGTACATGTGCTTCACCTAGAATCTAAGTCCTAGATCATAGAAAACAGATAGTGAACTTTTAACATGGGCATAAGTTCTGTAAAGAAGATGTTCATCTGTTCCAGCAGACACAAAAAAGGAGGCTTGGGAATACCTTATATATAGATTTATTGTGGTATATTTCTCAAGAGGCACAGAGTGCTATTCTCAGTTGACCCCACTGTTTGCATGTTTCCCCCATATATGCTCAACAAAATCTTAAGGCAAATTGAATTCTCTTTTAAGGAGCCACAGGACTTTGCTTTTGTGAAGTAATAATCTGCAGCTTTTGGTCTGGAGCCGCAACAAAACACAAAAATCCCAGAATTCTAGCGCATGGAGTTAAAGTGGTGTCTAACCGGCTTATTTCTGTAGTGTGGAAGCAGCCTAACTGAAAGAAAGAAGCTGGTAGGATCAGGTTTGGTGGACTTCCTCAGATGCAATGGACTTCAAGAACAATATGGGAGGAAATGGATGTTGAAGGAAACACACGAGTTCCCATTTAAACAAATTGTTTAATCCTTCCACTTCCTGGCAACAGTTGTGCCATCAGGACAGAGGCAGAAGGCTAGGGCTTCTCAGTGCTGCTGGGATGGGTCATCACATTTTGAAGAGAGTGAACTGAAAGACATATAGCTGTGTTAGTCTAGAAAATCAGTATGCAGAGGGATCTTTGAGCCTGACCTAAAGAAAGAAGCTGGCAGCACGAACTTTGGTAGACTTGACCCTAAGATGCATCCTCTTACCAGCTCCTTCCTTCCTTCCTTCCTTCCTTCCTCCCTCCCTCAAAGGTGCTACACGATCCCTTTGTATAGAGAATGTTAAACTTTGCCTTGGGAATAAAAATCAAAGACATAGCTGTGTTTGTCTGGAAAATCAGTATGCAAAGAGATCTTGCAGCACCTTTGAGACAAACCTAAAGAAAGAAGCTGATAGTATCAGCTTTGGTAGATTTGAGCCTTTTTTTCTTTCTTTCTTTCTTTCTTTCTTTCTGTCTGTGTCGAAGGTACTACAAGATCACTTTGCATAGAGAATGTTAAACTTTGTATGAGAGTGGGTTGCCTTTTTTAAGAGAGCAAGAACAAAACAAAACTTGGAGTTTGGGAAGACATCTTTTGATCTTTTGAAAAACAGCAACTTTTAAATCTCCCAGAGTCCTCTCAGTTTTAAGCCCCCCTTCTCTCCTGCTGCTGATCTTCTGTTCTCAACAGCAGGCAGATTTGTTTTGTCTTCCAGGAGAGGTTTGGTTTACTGGTGGCTTTCCCTCCATTAAATCTTGCTTCCCTTTTATGTGGCAATCTGTGAGGTTCTTGATTTTTCAGCCTCTGTGCCTTTCTGTTAATGAGGAGATGGTGGTTTTGGATTGCTTAGATTGGGTTGAGAAACTTCTGCTAAGGGAGGGATGGAAATAACACAACATTTGGGTTTGCTTGTTTGCTAAAGTCTAGGTACTGTCTGTTGACTTAATGTAAACTGTTTTCTTCCGCTGAGATTCATTCAACAGAGGTTTGGTTAGAGGCTGGCTGTAGCTTGGAAGCAGGGAATTAGTACAGTACTTGTCTTGAAAGAGATTTTATGAAAACACAATTGAGCAGTTTCCTTTCACCCACATATCATTTCTTCTTTTGGGAGGGTCTGTGTGTGGGTGTGGGTGTGGGTGTGTGTGTGTGTGAATAATCATTCTTTTGTGTGTTATCTCAAATTATTCTTACCTCTCAAAATGGCCTGCTAAACAAAGGTTTTTGTGTTCTTTTGTCTTCCCCTCTGAGAACCCCCAGCACAGCATCTGTGCACTCACACAGATTGGATCTGGTTGGTGATGCTCCCTTCAACTTAGCATTAGAGACTTCTCTGCACGAAGCAGTGGAGATGGGATTTTATGGCTGGTATTCAAACATAAGTATATTGGCTTTTTTTCAGGAGAATGCAAAAGCAGGAGGGGTAGAACATGTGCCTACATAGATCATAGAATTCAGATACCAAACTTTTAACACAGAGATAAATTCTGTAAAGATAAATATGTTAATCTGTTCCAGCAAAGACCCAAAAAGAAGTTTGGGATACTTTACTTCTTTACTTTTGTGGTATATTTCTCAAGATGCATCTGATGGATGTATGCTGTCACTGTTCAAGTGTTTGTCCCATACATGTTCACAAAATTTTACGGAAAATTGAGTTCTCTTTAAGGTGCCACTTGGTTGTTGTTGTTGTTGTTGTTGTGTGCCTTAAAGTCATTTCTGAGTTATGGCGAACCTAAAGCGAAACTATACTATCATGGGGATTTTCTTGGCAAGGTTTCAGACTTTTCTTTTGTGAAGTAATAATCAGGATATTATTAACTTGAAATAAGTGTTGGAGTGGCAAGCAGATGGATTCTCTCTACTCCATCCTCTGGTTTGCTCCATTGGACAGATAGTTGGAGTGTGCACTGAGTGACTGGAGTTTAAATTTAATCTCCTAAAAAAAAATTAAGAATGACCTCTACAGCAAGTGCACTACTTATGCATATATATATAAATGCCTTGCATTTGCTTTTTGCCCTTCTGTTGCAGTGTTTGGAGGGAAATGTGTAAACTGGTTATGTATTTCTATGGAAAAAGTGAAAAAAGTAGCAGAGCAACACGTTAATGCACCTGCAGAATTAGCAAAATATCCTCCAAAATTGCTGTAGTGCAGGAGTGGGTGGACTGTAAGGATGTGGGATGTACTCTGCTTTTTGCTATAACCATGATAATTACCAAGTGGAGCTAAAAGCACAAAATAGTGGCATAGATAGAGGGGTAGATATATAATTAGAATTCAAATATCAGGGCACATCTTAGTACAGAATAACTGATTTCACAGAGCTTTCATTCCTGGTTTCACATATGCTTCCACCCCATATTTATTTATTTTTGCATTCCAATGTTAAGAACAAAAAAGTTGTTGCTGTTGTTAAACAATTAAGGATGAGAAATAGTTGGTAATCTATTCCAAACTCCTCAAATACATCTGGCTGTAACCTACCAATATTTATCATGGTGTACCCTCCCTGAGCCATTTCTCCCAGATTCTGTTTTTAAAAAGGTAGGCTACCTTGGAAAAAACAATAATGCTAGGAAAGGTAGAGGGAAGTTGAAAGAGAGGAAGGCCGCATGGTAGATGGATGGACTCTATTAAGGAGGTGACGGGTATAGGTTTGCAGGAACTGAGCTGTGCAGTGGAGGACAGGAAGTCTTAAGATGTTTCATTCACAGGGTTGCAATAGATTGAGATCGACTGGAGGGTGGCTAACAGCAACAAAAGCCTTATTATTGTTGTTGTTTATTTATATAGTGCCTTTGATGTACATGACGCTTTACCTTCCACAGCTTTGTGAGAGTGAACAAAAGAAAATAACTTTTGCAGACAACTTGGTGCCCTCCAAATCTTTTGAACTATAAATACCATAATCTTAATTCATCTCTGCTTGCTCGGGTTTGTTGGAAGTTGTAGTTCAGCATATCTGTAGACATCCAGGTTGGGAAAGATGTTCAGTACAGTAGACTGTGGCGTGTTACAGACAGGCCTTTAATACGTCCCCGTCACGTGCTAGGGGTTGACCGAGGACCTAGCATGTGATGGGGGCGTAAAAATGGCAGCGCCCTATACACACAGGCGGCGCCATCTTTACGTGCTGGACGCGTTGCGTCCGCACGTGTCACCCCAGAAATGACGCTGCAAATGCGCCCCTTGCGCTTTGCGGCGCCTCTTCCGGGGCCTGAGAAGGAGCGCGATTTCTGTGCTCCTTCTCGGAAGCGTCCGGGAGCCGCGCCATTTAAAGGCTGCGGCTCCCGGATGGTGCAAGCGGTGGCGGCAGCAGACCGCCGCAATCCGGCGGTCTGTAACACGCCTGTATGTATAACTTGCAGCAGAACAAAGTAGTAACTTTCCATAAATTTTGTTCCAGTGTGCTAGCTCTCAGCAGGTGACTGATTTGGTGAAACACGTTGTTTACATGGAGCATGGCTAGGAATTCAAGTGTAATCCCTGCCTCTTGCAGAACTGGGTTAAACATTATACTAAGCAAGTTACAGAGCAATCGCACCAGCTAGAGCTTCTCATCCCCACTCTGATCCTGCTATGTGGGAGGTTGAAAGTATGTTTGTGTCTTGTAATGAGTAGTTTTACATATTCTACAGCCCATAATACAGCAGCTGCTCCTTCATCATAAAATAGGAGAGCTGTCAAAATGTTCTCTCTAGTGAGGAAAGACTAAAAGTCTTGCTTGCTGGCCAGTAGTAAGAGTGGAACACTGACAGGTTTTTTTTTAAGAGAAAATTTTGAGATGCAAAATGGCAAGGTAAAAGAATGAATTTGTAAAACATGGTTCAGGAGGGAATCCTTAATCCTCTGAGCTAACACAGTCTGCTAAATCAAAACATATTTCCATATTTTCAACCATGACTTGAAATAGACTTAACATTTCCTTTCTTTCAACTTGTTGTGCTATACATCTGCATTGCTGATAATTTTGCAGTATCATTAATTCTGATTTGATTACACTGGTACACCTTCTATTTTATGTCTCTGTGTGTGCCTTCAAGTCCCCTGTTGACTTATGGTGACCCCATACATTTCATAGAGTTTTCTTAGGTAAGGAATATTCAGAGGTGGTTTTGCCAGTTCCTACACAGTTACAGCCATTGATACAACTTTGTCATACAGTAATCCTGTGGAATCCTGGATTTACTAGTTTTGTGACAACTATGGAATTCTTTGTCAGAGAGTCTGGTGATGTAGAGAATTCTAAGTACCTCACATTATATAGGATAGATCTATGGAGACACCCCTGTTAAACTGTGTGCAGATATGGCTCTCTTAAGCCAACTGCATACACAATTTTCTACATTGGGACAAATATCCATTAAAATGTACACATATTTATGAACAGCAGCATTTATAAACGGATGCAGAAATGTTATTAAATAAACCTAAGATTGAAAAATGAGAAACTGAGCAAAACCAAAGGTAATAAAGTCTTCCATCTGTTCCACAACACATCTGTTGTGTTTATGTCAACTTCAAACAGAAATGAAGGGCATATAAAATATATTTAACATATCTTTCTTTACAAATTGATTCTAATTTACTGCTATATTGTACTTGTTGGCTGCAGTGGAGGACAGGGAAAACTCAGATCTCATTCTGAGCTACAGAGAGGCATGAAAAGCAATGAAAAGTTAATGTTTTCCTAATCTCACCATAGTTGAGAGGCTTGAGAGATGTCACCAGAAGAAAAATGCAGTCAGAAGTGGTTAGCTGGCCAATGAAATCATTTATGGCCTGTAAGGGACAGGAAAAACTACCTCCTGAGTATTCCTTGCCTAAGAAAACCCTATGAAATTTATGGGGCCTCCATATGTTGATAGGCAACTTGAGGATACATACACATACATATGTATATAGAACATGTAATGTGATACAATAGTTATTGTGCCCTGGAGTGGGAATAATTGATCAGAGATTGAAAGATGCGATACCAATACCTTTTGTTCATACCGATTCAAATTTTGCAGCACAAAGCCTCCATCAGTATGATGTTTCAGGATATGAGAGCTATCTAGGTGTTAGTAAATAGCAATAGTTGATTAATAATGAGTGGTGCAATGGCGAGGCTATGACTACTGGTACAGAATCTCCTAGATTCCTGTTTCTAGTGATTCTAAGATAGATTCTGGCATGTTACAGACCGCACCTTTGGGGTGGCCTGTAAGCGGCCCTTTCCCCGCTGTATCGGGGCCTCAGCTGCCACAACGGCAGCCTCCAAGGCTCCGATCCACCGCTTTCCAGGCCGCGGGGGAAGCGGCAAAAGGCTGCTTCCCCATGGCCTGGAAAGGGTTGTCCTTGGGGCTTCATGCGCCAAGGACACCCAGTGGCGGCGGGGAGGAGGAGAAAGGGTCCGCTCACCCCCTTTCTCCCTTGTGTCCCTGGCGCAGCCATCTAAAGGCTGCGCCAGGGACGCAAACCTCAGAAGGAGCTCCGTTTCGGAGTTCCTTCTCGTGCTGCAGACTGGAGCGTGGCTTTGGCGCGGCTTCTGGACTCTTAGGACGCGTGTATCATTGAAACACCATACCTCCAACATGATTCGAAGCAGCTTTATTTTGGCCTGTCTGTATGGGGCCTTATCCTTCTGTTTCTTCCTTTGTGAGCAGAGCAATAAGTTGTGCTTCATATCTTGACCTCTATGGGTCCCATGCCTGGTTTTAGAACATTGTTTGATTCAGTGATCCTAGTGAATCATTTATAGTTTGAGATTACTTTCAAAGCATCTGATGCCATAGAACAGTTGTCCCTAAACCTTTTTTGGCTACTGCCTCCTTTCTTCTTGGGCCTAGCACACACATCCATGTGTATTTCTTGATATTAAGTCTACTGTTCTACTGCAGATTCAAAACAACCATTCTCGGTTGCTGCTCCCATTGCACCCAGTCATTTTGGGTGCAGCAGCTGAGCAGTGATCGAGAATCCTCTCACCTATGCTGGCCTTGCGGCAAAGGCTAGCACAATTGAGAGGTTTATTGGTCATTGCTCAGCCAGCTGTTCAGTTACTACTCTCCTTGTACTTGGTCACCCTGGGAGTAGCATCCAAGCCGTGATAGAGAAGCTTCTCTCCTGTGATGGATTTGCAGCAAAGGCCACTGTGGGCAAGAAACCTCTGGTTGCTCTTTAGCTGGCTCCTCAGTTGCTGCTCCCAAGGTGACCAGCTGCAAAGGGATAAACTCCTCCCCGCTGAGGAAGGATCTCAATCCTTCTTTACCAGGGAAGAGAGGGGCTCATCCAGTGTGTGTGTGTGTGTAGGGGGTTTATAGAGGCCACATGCTCTGGATTGGAGGCTAGAGTGGATGATGAAAAGGAGCAAATTTAATTACAGGAGTTGCTCCAAGGCAGGAATCAACCTTGGGTGTCCCTCCCCCAGAGACATGTCTTCCCCACACAGCTTCAAGTGCCACCCTCAAACATTGCTTCTTCTTTTACCTCTTCTCTCAGTCTGTCCAATGAACGAAAGCAGGAGCAGCAGAGCAACTCTAAACTGCCAGTCAAGTCCCAGCAAAGTTCACAAAGCTTAAGCAGGGTTGCAAATTTGAAAGCTCGTTTTTGCCATTGTTGTTTTTCTTGTGTACTAATACTTTGACTGAAGGTCACCCTATTGATCCCTTTTCCCTCGCCTCTCCCTACCTCCTCCTTTTTTCCTTCACCGCCTCCCTGGAGCTTTCCATCACCCCCTGGAAGGGGGGTGGTCATACAACCCACTTGGAGAATCACTCCCATAGAACCATTGCCAAAATACTGCTCACCTATTTTCTGTGTTCAGAGGGCATGCAGTGCTGAATCTTGTCTTGCTCAGAAAAGATTTGTCATACCACACACAAAAATAGTATTATGCATTTTTAGGATTCCTTTGCAAATTATTCTCTCTCTCTTTTTTTCTCCTAGAACAAATTGGCCAAAGTTTCAGAGCAGAGTGTTATCAATGTGGTTCCTTAAAGTCACCTGTTGAGTTATGGCATGTTCATACATTTCATAGGGTGTCCTTAGGCAGACATGATTTTGTGAGTTTCTTCCTCTGAAATATAGCCTACAGTACCTGGTATTCATTGGCAGTCTCCCATCTAAGCAGTGACCAGGGATGACCCTGCTTAGCTTCCAAGATCAGACAGGATCTAATGTTTGTAAGGTATTTGGACATGATTACTGCCTACATATCCTTAAAAGACCTGGATGCAGCATGCTATAAAGAATATATCCCGTTATATTTTCATAAGGACTTCAGGGAAGAAATAAAAATGCTTTCAGCATCATATCTGAAAATGCCTTTGGAGATTCACAAGTCTCAAGAGTGCAGGCATTTACACCTGGGAAGGACCCTTCACTTCTTTACCTTGCATTAATGTAGTGTGTTTGTAATAATATAGATAATTACAACACCATCTGTGCCTTAAATTCATAGGAGCCCCTCATATGAAAGGAGAGCCTAAGAGGATTTTCATGTGGAATGCTGTCTATAAGCACTTTCATATTACCTTCAGTTTTCTTTATTATTTATTTTATTTTATTTGTGATGGAAATATAAAGCCTAGGTTGTCTGGAACAGTTTTGGAATGCCTATTTACACGATGCTATCTAGCATTAATAGCACTTAGCCATGCACACGAATATCACATTATAAGATTCAGAAATTCCTTTAATAAAATGTATAAAAATTTACAAGATTAAGAGTGTTGCAAACATGCAAAGTTTCCTATTTGAACTGGCTTTTATCAGTGGGACTGTCAAAGATAGGGATAGTTGATTGATATCCTATAATGCTAGATGATTCTTCAATGTTTTTGGCTGGTTTTAGATCTGTCTCAAGCCTTTGACATAGCATATGCTATAAATTCTGGGTTTTTAAGAAAAGTTGTTCAGATTTATTTAGATTGATTCCAGTCCATCTTCAAACCTGGTTATGGATCTGGAAAAGGTTTGAAAAAGGATTGGGGTGAATTTAAATAAACCTGAAGAATTATTATCTTGTCATAATAATTCTGGTATGATGACATAGTACCATGCTCTGTGTGCCTTCAAGTTATTTCTGACCTATGATGACTCTATGGTGAACCATTCAAGGGGTTTCTTGGCAAGATTTGTTCAGAGGTGGTTTGTCATTGCCTTCCTCTTAGGTTGGGTATGCAGGTTGAGTACTCATACATGTTGAATATCCATGCATGCATCTAGCATAGCTTCAAGACCATAATGACTAGACAGCTGAAATTTAGCATGAATGCTAAGAGAATGATGAAGGCACAAAACTTGCAATTACTTTGTGCTTTAAAATAGATTAATTGATTTTAAATAATTATAATCTCTCCATAGCCTACTGTACTACATATGGCTACAAATTCCTCAATAGTAAGTAAGAGGACCCTTAGAATGTAAGTGGGCTTCTAAAGAGAAGAGAAGGCTTGGCATTGGTCCAGAAGTTTGCATCTGGTTTCTGGACATATTTATTTTGGGAGAACAAATTACTTAAATCTTCAGTGCTCCTCATCTACTTCTTGAACAGCCTAGGGCCTACATCAGTGTTGCTCAGCTTTCTGGTAAACTTTGCTTATTCCTTACTCCAAATGTGTGTGTGTGTGTGTATGTCAGTGTGTGCGTACATCTATATCTATTTATGAGAAACCCAATTGATACATTCTTTGAATGTTGGAATAGGATTTCAGAAAATCAGTGCTTGAATCACTGCTTGGTCATGGAAATCACTGGGTGATCCTGAGCAAGTAACATTCTTTCAGTCTCAAAGGAAGGAAATAGCAAATCCCATCTACAAGCTAAGGCCTTTCCTGGATGGGAATAACAGCTACAAAAACTATTCACTGATAACCTCCTGATTAGACTACTGCAGTGGAGTCCCATGTGTGGGAGTGGCCTCAATGATTCAGAAGGGTGCTGACTTAGAAAAGTATACCAAAACCCCATAACACCATTTTCAAAGGAATTCCACTGGCTACCAGTGCCACTTCTGGTCTGAATTCAAGGTGCTGATAAAAACATTTAAAACCCTAAATGGTTCGAGACCTTAGATTTTTATGGAGCACTGTTTTTTGTAGATGCTTGTCCAAGAACTGAGATCTGCAGGAGTAATCCTTCTGTGTGTCCCACTGGCAGGCATTGACAAAGGACATAGGTGAAGATCTTCTTTTCCGTGGCATGACAGTTGTGGAATGGCCTTTTCTCTGATGCCCAATCTGAACCGACACTGGTGACATTCATAGCCTAATAGTAGTTATCCATGTGCTATGGGCACAATTTTAAAACTCATTTTAAAATGGCTGGTTTAGGTGATAAATGATTTAACAGATTCTTAATCTTTTAAAGTTGTTGTTATTCTTGTTAAGTGTTTTAAATTAATTTTATTGTGTGTTGTCCCGAGAGTCTCAAATATAGGATGGGATAGGGTTGCGTTATGGGCGATATAAGTTGGAAATGATTTGAAGGTACACAGCAACAGCAAATACTGTATATAGTCATGTATAAGTCTAGAAATTTTAGCCAAAAATGGACCCAAAAAACCTGGGCCGACTTATCCACTGGTCAATATAAGTACAGTAGGCCCTCCTTATGCACAGTGTCCACATGTATGCACCTCCATTGAATAATAGAAAGTAAGCCTGAGGGCAGGGAACCGTCTAATTAAAATATTGTATGTACAGTGCTGTGTAAATTTACAGTGCTTTATAAATAAAGGTCAATAATAATCATAATAATAATAATATGGGGTGTGGCGATCCACGGGCACTCAAATCCATGGATCGCCAACCCACTGTTACGGAGGATCCACTGTAATAGTTTGTATATATGCATATATGAAATTAGTATATATAGCAGTGAAGAAAGCATACAAATTATTTCCCCATGTCATCAGATGTCAAAAGAGTATAAATAAAAAATGTTCCTCTTTATAAAAAAGATTCTCGTTTTGAAGTGTTCCACATAGTTTCCTTTAAGCAAAGAAAAACGTCATAAAATATTCTTTGCTAGTCTTTTGCCACACTGAAAATATTTGGTGTTACAAGGATAGTACTTTCCAGTGAAAATGTGATACATCCCCACGTAAGGGGAGGGTGCACTGTATATGTATCTAAACTTTTAAGTGTGCGTTTATTTTAAAATGACAACGTTATATTGCAGCAAGTCTTCTCTAGAATTCCTTTGTGCCACAGTTCCATCCTGATAATTAGATATTTAACAATCAAGAGAATATTGGTTTTGTCATATTTTATAAATTCATATTCTCCCCAAATTATCTATATTTTTATAGAGCTTGTAAACATTATTTTTTGGACTGTAACTCAGCTGTCAAAATCCTCCAGCCAATGGCTGTGCTGATTCTTGGATTCAGGAAGTTGCAGTCCAAAAAGTAACTTCCAAATACTGTATATGGAAATGAATGAGACAATATCCTTGCCTAATCTTTTTCATTGTTTTACTTCCTCTCTGAAGATTACTTGACCAGTTTAATACAGTACTGACAGTAATATTAAAGAGAAGTCTAGAGTTTTAATTAACTGTTGTTTCATTGTTCATGAGAAGCTGTGGAGATTATTTAAGTCTCTCTCTGTCTGTGTATTTTATGGATATGAGATGAAGGTTTCATAATATTTTGGTTTTTAAATCTAAAGTTTCTTGACTCTTAGAGGTTAGTTTCTGTGGTGGTTATATATTTGTGCTCTTAAAAATGGTGATTTCACATTCTTCTCTATTAAGAGAAATCTCTAATTGAGGGCATACAGTGGACCCTTGTTATACGCTGGGGTTTAGTTCCAAGATCCCCCGTGTATAACAAAATCTGTGTATGTTCAAGTCCATTAAATATAATGACATAGCAAAATGGTGTCCCTTATAAAAAATGGAAGATCAAGGTAAATTTATACTTTTTTGAACATTTTCAAACCATGGATGCTTGAATCTGTGTATAAGAAGGGCCGACTGTATAAGCATCACAGAAGGTAGTGGTTATCCTGTATGTCAAAACCCATCCTTGTAGTAAGGGAACAATACAAAAGAGAATTGAATCCTCTATTTTGCTAGTTAAACTTTTTGGACTTCCTTTCCTCTTCCATCTGCCACCCCAACATCTTCTGAAAACCAGATTTGGATGGCTTTCAACAGTTCAGGGCTAGTGTTTGAAGTGGGGGGGGGGGGAGGTGTGGGAGGAAGACCAAGAGAAACTTAGAATTTACTTTTCTAAAAGCAAAGTCCACCACAGAATTTGGTCCAGATGCCAGTTTTTGCAGACCTTGTTCTCTGGGTTTGTTGTTGTGTGCCTTGAAATCATTTTTTACTTATTATGACCTTAAACCAAACCTGTCATAGGGTTTTCTTGGCAAGAGTTGTTCAGAGGAAGTTTGCCATTTCCTTCCCCTGAGGCTGAGAGCTTATGACTTGCTCAAGGTCACCCAGTACGTTTCATGGTCAAGCTAGGAAATGAACACTGGTCTCCAGAGTTGTAGTTCAATGCTTAAATGACTACGCCATACTGGCTCCCCAGCAGCAGTTCTTTGGGTGCCCGCAATAAAACCATCATCATTTTCTGTAAAGCTGGTACCTTTCAAGCTAACAGGTCTAGGATGCTCTTCCTGCTCCTGTGCATTTGTATGTACCTTCAAGTTGCCTATCAAGTTACCTTTTCTCTCAACATTATACAGGAATGAAGTTGGAACTACACTGCTCCCTCGGGTTACGAAATTAATTCGTTCCGCGGCCGCTTTCGTAACCCGAAAAGCCTTCGTAAGCCGAATTGCCATAGGCGCTAATGGGGAAAAGCCGCGTTTCGTGCGAAAAAGCGCCGAAAAGCACCAAAAATTTTTTTCGTAACCCGAAAAAACATTCGTAACCCGGAACAATTATTTCCAATGGGATTTTTTCGTATCCCGGAAATTTCGTAACCTGGGTATTTCGTATCCCGAGGTACCACTGTATATGTAAGAATTTCTGATATAAAAAGTTGCTTTCAGGCAGGAAATACACAAAAATGATGATGTGTTTTCTGTACATTAAATATGTATTGGGCAGAATCGCTCGCTTATCACGATGATACTTGTGAAATTTTCAAATGTGTGCCATATGGATTGAATTTGTTCTTTACATCTTTGTCAGCTCAGTTTGGCAAATTTATATGTTCTGTGCATATTGAATGAAGGAACCTGTTTCCTTATGAAGCTGCCTTATTGTACTTGCTGAGGCTCTTTATAAATAAGAAAAAGAAGTGCAATCAAATAGAGTTGTATAGAATATAATATAAAGCACCCTTAGATTGATCTAACTTACTCTGTGCACCCCTGTACGGGCCATAATTGTTGTTTTACAGATAACTCACTTTCTCTTAAATTACATATTACAAATACTTTGGGGTCCCATTTTGACTCTTCCTGTATTAGAACATAAAGTCCGAAACACACTGTAGAAATAATCCAGTTTGACTGCCCTGGCTCAGTGCTAGGGAATTCTGGAAGCTGTAGTTTTGTGAGACATTTAGCCTTCTCTGTCAGAGAGCCCCGGTGCCACAATAAACTATAGTTCCCAGGATTACCTAACATTGAGCCAGGGCAGTTAAAGCGGTCTCAAACTAGATTATTTCTTCAGTGAGTTTTGGACCTAAGAGGTCAAGAGAAGAGGATGATGTGTGGATGAAGCTTGGGCAGTTCCTCTAACATTTTTTTTCTTTTTTTACTGCACCTTAATCTGCTTTCTTCTGCAACTCTTTGCATACTTCCAAATCTGTTGCTGAGCACTGGAAGACCTTCTTAAGAGAATGGCATGCTATGTTATTATTATTATTATTATTATTATTATTAGCTTTATTTATAAAGTGCCGTAAATGTACACGGCGCTGTACAAAATCCAGAATATATAAAAAGCCTGCCTGTGGTGTACAATCTAAAAGTTAAAACAACAAATAAAAACATCATAAGAAACAAGTTAAAACATCAAATATCCAATACTGAGTCATGCATCAGAAACAACCAGGTCACAATCACAAACTCCCTGGGAACGCTTCCCTAAAGAATATGGTCTTTAACTCGGCTTTGATGCTGGTTAGAGACGTGTACTTGTAAAGGGAGGAGGTTCCAAGAGTGGGGGGCAGCAAGCGAGAAGGGATGAATCCGGGACGGGGCCGTGGAAAACCTGGGCTGGGACAGGAGACCTTGGCTACCAGAACGGAGGGAACGAGTGGGGATGTAGGGAGAAAGAAATTCAGAGAGATAGGGAGGGGCCAGGCCATGGAGGGCTTTGAAAGTGAGGATACAACAGAAAAGGGTAGCCACAAGCATTCTTCCATTGCAAAAACTGAAATGTCGTCTGTTAATAGCAATGTTTTTCTATGCAAGCTTTTTACTTGATTATGTAGTAACCAGCATTTTTCAAGTTTTGATTCTATTACTTGATAAAATGCTCAGTCTATATATGCTCAGTCAAAATTCAAGCAAGCTCCCTTTTGCCCAGCTAATAATTTTTATTTCATTAAACAAATCTCCCCTAAACTGGTGGTGTCCAGATGTTTTGAACTATAATTGCCAGCATCTCCATTGATCATTCTGGTAGGGATTGATGGGTTTTGGAATCCAGAACATATGGGGACCATCAGGTTGTAGAAAGCTAAATTAGAGTATTCTCCCATTTGGGAGAATAATATTGTAGAGCCTTGGATTTTTTTAAAAATAAGATATATCCCTCTGTCTCTTTCTTCACCCCCTTATTTGGAGATACACCCAAAGAAGATTTCTGAATGAAGTAAAACAGAGGCTGAAACCCATTTTAAAAAACAGTAGATTATGTTATTGTGCTCATTTGAGCATAAATGTAACTTGTTTACCCTTGTCTAAGAGTAGCTAAACCTTTACTTTAATGAGGTCATAAATCTGGAATGAAATCCACAGTTGTCTTGATCTAGCTTGCAGTTATAAACATCTGCTTCTTGTCTAAGCAATTGTATGTGTGTTTGTTTGTTTGTTTTAAACTGAGGCTGCTAAACTGCTTTACACCTTTCAGTCTCTAGACAGGGTATATTAAAGTGAGTCCTTTTGTATCTGGAATAGGGCAAAGTTACACCATTGAAATAAATTTGCGTTATTGAGAATGCTAGTGCACTTGTCTAAATATTATAATGATCAGTAACTTGTCTTTTCCATTCAAGAAAGAAGTAATATGGTTGAAATCTGTCAAATAATGTGAGATAAATTGGCACAGAAACAATTCTGAAATTGACAGCTTTTTAAAAAGTATATTTTGTGGAGAGCTCATTGTGAATCAAAGAAAACATTGGTACAAAATGCCTAAGATTTCAAAAGTTAAAGATGAAACTTTTACTGTAGGGAGTTTGCTACTCTTGAATTGCAGAACAGGCTCCATCTGAAGAAAACAGGCTGGATGGCCATCTGTCTTGGATGCTTTGATTGAGAGTTCCTGCATGGCAGGGGGTTGGTCTGGATGGCCCTTGTGGTCTCTTCCAACTTCCAACAAACAGGTTACAAATGGATGAAGACATTATTTAGACCATTTCTAAAATTATGTGTTTGATTCAGAGTGCTTGCATAATAACTACTTTGTTTGGGATCATCTTGTCAGCATCTCTTGGCAATGTAAATGTTTTCCAGTCTAATGTTTCAGATAAAACTGGTCACTCTTCTGTATTGGAATAGTTTTCCATATCTGTAAATTACGGGGGGAAATATTTGGGATGCTTTTTGATCAGTTTGCTGATATTTCTTTTAATGATGATACTGCATCTCAGACAGAGAAGGCCCTGTACGAAATTACCTATATTAGATATGCCTGCTTGTGCTAGTGTTAAGTAGTAATTCCAAGTATTAATAAAATTAATTTCAGTATAGATATATTAAAATCAGTATACAGTTCTGTTGCCTTAGACATAAAACTCTCTTTGTGTAGTTGCAATAATAGGTTCTTCAATTATCTGGGCAATAAAATTTTGGTCTGTCCAACAACAGGTAAACAAAGAGGTGATGATAATGGATTAAATTACATTTTTATGGCCAAAATCATGGAAAAGCAATAGAGAACATGAGAGACATGCCCAGTGGGGATGACCAGTCTGAGAAGTGTGAAAGCTGCAAGAAGCTTCCAGGACAAAATGTTCTAAAACATAGTGCCATAGTGGAGTAAAAGAGACTTGAGACAGAAGCTGGAGAGGTGCTACATCCCTAGGAAAGCTTGGCCATGCTGGACAAAGGAGTTCCAGACTTGTAGGTTTCATGTGTATCCAAAGACCCAGAGTACCTTTTATATTGCGAGTAAAATAGGAATATTTAGCTAGTTTTTTAGGCCTTATGCTTTCTTTCTTAAACTCAGCTGAATATGACTTAGATGTTTTTTGTAACTTGAAACTGCTCCTAAGATTGCTTATTTAGAATAAAAGCTTTCCTTAAACATCTCTTCTTTTCACTGTCTTTTCACATGCTTGCTCAGTGTGTTATTGGCTTCTTATCTCCCCTGGGAGGGTGAGGGAAAATCTACAGAGACAGAGGTGGGAAACCCTTCAGTAACTTCTCACTAGTTATCAAGTTGATAAAATTTGTGGGAGGGCCCTCACTCCTACTCAGGAGCAGGAGATGGGATTGAGTCCATTATAGTAGTCCTATAATCTTCTTATCCTTTTCATTTTAATTTCAGTCTGGAATTAATATGGCCCACTTGCTCAATTATTAGATGTAATTATATCTATAGCTGGACATAATTTCATGATCAAAAAGGTCAGTCATGAGGGGCTAATAGCACATCTTCTACTAGTTGCCATTGGGAATTTGCCACCTTCAGCAGTAATGTTCTGATGTATATTCGTTAAGCTTGATGGGACTTATTTATGTGAAGCTCTTTCTTGTTCTGGTGGTGACAATCTTGTTCTGATGGTGACAACCAAGTTCGTATATCTAGCTTAACACTGATAACACTAACTGGCCATTATACCTCAAAGTTTGAGACAGGTGTCTTTCTCTAAAAATGACAAGGTTTTAGTGTATCACTGAGTAAACCATATTTGAGCATTACATCAATGGTTCCTTTTGGTTTACCAGTTTTTCCACCATTCCAGCACAATTACAATGACGAGGTTTTTGCTCCCAATTCAGTTTTTTTTGTTTTTGTTTTTGCTGTGTTGGATAATGCTGTTTTCTGCAGCGATCTAAAATGAAAAGCTTTGTACCTTGTCAAAACCAAGATGAAGAGAGACTTCGTCGCGGTACAGAGCACCAAAAAGAGGCGCCGGGGAGGTGGCTCTCTTTGCTCCACAGCAGCGCTGCACAACCAAATTGTGCGATGCTGCTGCGCAGCAAAAAAGGAGCACCTGAAAGCGGCTCCTTTTTGCAATGCAGTTGCGCCTCCGCAAACCACCAGAGACGGTGCGATGGTGTTGCACTGTTTGGATGCTGCACTGCTGCGACGTCATATATGTGTGCGCTGTGTAGATGGTGCTGCGCAGCTGCACTGTCCCCTTCACGAGCTAGGATTGCGGGGCGTGTGTACGCGCCACCCCGAGGCAACCCTAGCACATCGCCATGACACCACAAAGGGCCCGTCTGTCCAGGGCCTTAGAAATGCAACTTATTTGAACTACAATTCAGAATGCCTTAGACAATATGACACCATGCCTTGGGGATTCTGGAAATTGTAGATTTTCTTTTTCAAGCTAATGCTTGTAGCACTACATTAGAATACAGATCTTGCAACACATCCTTTGGCCTTATTACACAACAGCAGATAACAAATAAAATAAAATGTTATTATTCTTCAGGATCCCACACAAAAGTGACTTGGTGTTTTTCATATTTAATT
This sequence comes from Sceloporus undulatus, assembly GCF_019175285.1. Taxonomy (NCBI): domain Eukaryota; kingdom Metazoa; phylum Chordata; class Lepidosauria; order Squamata; family Phrynosomatidae; genus Sceloporus; species Sceloporus undulatus. The sequence continues at coordinate 3,234,340 of NW_024802935.1, read as the reverse complement.
TTAGTCTTCCTTATCTTTACTTGCATAGTTGGGGGATTTTTTGTTTTGTAGATAAGGTAATACATTTAATTAAAAATAATAATCCTTATTTTCTTTTGAGTATAATACCTTTGAGTATAATTTCCTTTGAGTAAAATAAGTACAAATATTTCTCCCACTGTGTTTTCTACAACTTGGATTCATTTTGATAAAGGACTGTTTGTGAAGGCAGAGCTGTTGGAATGAAAGTTTGTTCCCATTTTCTTATACCAAAAATATTTATATCGCACCTTTGATCTTTCTTGAATGTTCTTCAAACATTCATGTCTCAAAACCTGCACATAATGTGCCAAGCTGAGATAAAAGTATATTTTTTGATACTGGAAAAATGTGCGTTGAGATTGCATGTCTGTGTGTGGTATTGGCTGGAAACTGAATAAATACCAGCTTTCTTTCATTATAATTCTGTCTAACTTGTGTTTTCTTCCCTTTCTTCCAATCCTTTGGAGGCAGTATAAAAAATTCTAGGACTGGCTGCCGGTTAGCCTGTGGCACTTCATTTATTTATTTATGACTGTTTTGAAATATTGTCATCTTCCATATGCCTTTTGGATTGAGCTGACTAAATATTTGGATAAATAGATAAAAAGCAAGGTCTATTAAGTGAGTCTTGGTGATGAACATCCTTATGTAGTAGCTGCATGGGCATAATTGAATGAAAAATATAGTGTAGCACAGTCTCCTACAACGTGATGGCTTCTAGATGATGATGATGATGATGATGATGATGATGATTATGATTATCACCACAGTCTTCATCTAGTAAAGTCAGTGAGCAGGGAAGATGAAAGTCTGGTATAGCAATAGGCATCCTGACCCAGCCTGCAGGTACATGGTACCCTCCAGATCTGTTGCACTATAGTTCCCATTATTCTGGGCCAGTCTGCCCATTGGCTCATGCTTAGGTTCATTGGTTGTGCTTTTGCTTTGCTCTTTCTTTATTAGGGTTCTCCTGTCTGTCCATTTTGGTTATTGTTTTGCCTTGTGTTTTGCCTTTTAAGCTATATTATACATCTTTCTATTTCAAAAGTAGGATATCATGTTTTAATAAATAAAATAAGTGTATATTTTCAGGACATTTCTTAATATTCTTGTTACTTGTTCTTGAAGGAAATACCTTTGTTTTATTTACAGGTGTCAAAATTCCACAGTTCAGTCTAACATGGTTGTAAGGATCTGTACCTTCTGGCAAATAATGTGATGTCCACTAGAAATAATCTTGTGTACCAAAGTCTTGGACAGGTATGAGTTAAGCCTGTTATTTACATTTAAGGGAATGCTTTTGTTAACATCTTATGATCCTTGGTATCATTGTAATTTGTATATGAAAGTCTATAACATAATCCAAGTCACTTCATGTACTCAAAAGTACATTCCACTATGCTCAGTGGTGCTGGTGCTTACTACTTAGACATTATGTTTAAGATTGTAGCATCTATGGGCTGTGGTATCTATGTGGGTTTTACTTCATTTTGTTGACTTTTCATTTGAATATTGCTGAATCTCAAGTTATGTGCCTTTTTGTGAAAAAGCAGACATGTAGGAAATTAAAGTGTTTCAATATAGGGTTAGCTAGCAAATCTTTTAATACACAGTGATGAGGGAGGCATTCTGCAGCCACAGTTAATCAATTTAAACTCAGGTTGACCTTCAACTAGAGAATATTCTCCTCACACCTATGAAAACAAACCTCTGCTAAGCTGGAGGAGCCAATAAACCATTTCAGAAGGCATGGTTAAGGAGTAGAACGCAATGCTGAAAGCATTTTAAAAATCTTCTTTACAGAAACATACTCTCAGTACATCAGCGGATAAAACAGAAACTCACAGTTAGTAGGAAAAAACATATTTTGCCTTTATGGGGTTTCATTTCTTCAGATCATGTCAACAGTACTCATTGCAACTGGATGTGTTGTGGAAGAGCTCTCTAAAAGTTTTTTTTTTTTGAAGTGCAGAAATAGTTGTAGTGGGACAGATAGTGGTAGAATTCAAAGACATAGCCGTGTTAGTCTGTATAATCAGTTTGTAGAGAGATCTTGTAGCACCTTTGAGGCTCAGTCTCACATACCTATGGCATATATATGTCTGTCCCTGGCTTCTACTCTACCAAAAGCATCTGCGGAAGTAGGCTAAAGTCTAAGAAAGCTCATGCTGCTAACTTCTTTCTGTCAGTTAGTCTCAAAGGTGCTACAAGATCTCTCTACATAATGGGACAGATAATGTGTATATTCACACTACAAAATTAGAGCAGTTTGATATTACTTTAACTGCCATGGTTCCATCTTAATGAAGCCTAGGGCTTGAGTTTGGTAAGGTACTAACAATTCTTTGCTAGATTTTTAGTGAACTTTGACTTATAGAACTACAGATCTGTAACAGAATTCTAAGTATGTCCCACAGACTGCAAATTTCAGGATTCTGTAGGATGGAGCCATGATGACTAAAGTGATATCAAGTTTGATATAACTGTGCAGTGCAGATACACATGCTCAGGATAACAGTGCTGATGGGATAAGTTTACTTAATTGGAATTGAACTAATAATTAACCATTTATTTTTGCTCTTTCTCAGTGTAGATTCTGGTATTTTTCTATGACAAGGAAAAATAAATATCTTCCTTTTGATACCTTGTATAATTTTTAAAGTATTTTTGGAGTGCTTGGTGGTAAAATGTGTGGTTTGTAAGCAAGAAGAGTCTGGTTCAATCTTGGCATCAGATGGGCAGGAGAGCTACAGCTAGCATAGGTTATACTGACCTTGATGGACTATGGTTTTAGTTGCTATAAAATAGTTTCTTCTCCTCTTAATCATTCTTTACAATGATGTTGTTATGTACCTTTACGTTGTTTCCAACATATGGCAACTCTACGTCAGTTTAGTCACGAGGCTCTCTTAACAAGATTTGTTCAGAGGGGTTTGCCTTTGCCTTCCTCTTAGGCTGAGAGAATGTGATTTGTCCAAAGTCACCCAGTGGGTTTCATGGCTGAGTGGGGTTTTGAATCCTGCTCTCTAGAGAAGTAGTGCAACGCTCAAACCACTACACCATGCTGGCTCTGAATTTCCTTAAAATACCACTGTTAATCAGAACCGTTTTCAGTATTGCAAATGTGTTCTGAATATCTTTGTTCAGCTCTGGAACAAATGTAAAACAATAAAGAATGCTTCTGTGTGTGTGTTTCACAGCCCACCATATTTATTGTTTAGGGTAAACAAACAAACAGCTTCATTTATATACCACTTCATACTGAACTAGCAGTGTCTAAGCCGTTTACAACTCTAAGCTAATGCCCCCCAACAAACTGGGTACTAATTTTAGCGACCTCGGAAGGATACAAGCCTGAATCAAGCTTGAGCCCTTTTGCTGGTATTGAACTTGCAACCTTATGGTTTTGAGTGAGTGGCTACAGTACAGGCATTTAACCACTGTGCCACCAGGGCTCACTAGGGTTCCCAGATCAAGTGACTTTCCTAGCAAAAATGCTAGCATGTTATTTAGCAAATGACAAGTCTTCAGTAATAGCCAGTAATAGTGCAGGGAGCATCTAGTTAAAGACTAAAAGTCCTGATAGGAATCTGTCCTGCTATATGTCCATAGCCTATAGCAACCCATGAAAAGTTGTGTTATGAAAAACCCTGTATTAGTATATAAAGCTGCAGATAGTGACTCTAGCAACTTAATCAAATTGTTCTTATGTATGTTGGGTGGAGTAATGGAAGAATCTAGCCAATGCATAATATTTTCCATGTGTTTCTCCTCCCTGTTGCATAGTAATAGCCTTTTGCCTCACTACCGATAAATCTGAAATGTTTTGTCTGGACCCTTGAGAAAAATGTTTGTTTCTTTGTTAAATACTTGTAAACTGGGATCCTGTTCTTTAAAATTACAGCCCTTTCCCTCTTCCCTTTAACAAAAAATATTTTTCAAAGGTAAGGTAATAGGGATAAAGAAGAGTGCATACGGTGCTCAAATATTACATCACAACTTTATGGTGTTGTGGATAAAATAATTTCCGCAACTGGGAGCCTTTAACAAGATGCAGATTTCTTTTGGTGGACACTGACACTTTCCTTCATCTGTTTAATATCTCATCCTGTGATCTCATTGTAGCAGTGAAAAGAGAAACCTGTTTGCTCTCTTTCTCTTCTATTTGAAACTGGTTCCTTCCCTTGTACCACTCCCAAGTTTTATTTTTCTCTGAGCTAACAGCACTGCAGAATCTATTGTGTCCTATACCAACTTACTTGGCAGCAAGTTTTCATGAACTTAGTTGGACATACAGTGTGCCTGTATCATACATGGGCATGCTATACACAGTTTTCAGCTTATGCTGAAAGCCACGTGACGGAATTGGCAATGGCGCATGCCATGCTGAGCCACATGCATGAGCCCCATTATTTTCAAAGGGCTTCAAGCATACACAGTATTTGTCTTACATGAGGCATCCGGAACGGATCCCCTGCATAAGGCAAGGGAGCACTGTATTTCTTAACAGGAATGTACAGGATTCTCTTGTTCACTACCTTTATATTATTTTTAATCTAATGCCAGTATTTTCATCTAGATCCTAAGCATGTTAGGCAATTTCCGCTGATGCTAAGCAGTAGCAGAGGCAGTACAAAATGGTTATCTCCATAGATGTTTGGACATTCAGTCATACCAATTCTTGTTGTTAACTGCCCTTGAGTCGATCTTGACCCATGATGACCCTGCTGATGAGACATCTCCAAGACCCTCTATCTTCCACTGCTCTGCTCAACTCCTACAAACTCATACTCGTGATTTCTTTAATAGAGTCCATCTATCTTGCATGTGGCTTTCCTCTCTTTCTACTTCCCTCTACCTTTCCTAGCATTACTATTTTTTCCAATGATTTGTGCCTTCTCATGATGTGTCCAAAGTACCTCAACCTGAGTTTTGTCACCTTGGCTTCTAGGGAGATTTCTGGCTTGGTCTGCTTCAAGACCTAATTGTTTGTCTTTTTGGCTGTCCGTGGAATCCTTAGCACTCTTCTCCAGCACCACATTTCAAATGAGTTGATTTTCTTCCTATCCTCCTTCTTAACTGTCCAGTTCTCACATCCATACATGACAATAGGGAATACAATGGCTTGTGCAAGTCTAACTTTTGTGCTCAGGATCTTCTCTAGTTCTGTCATAGCTGTCCTTTCCCATTCTAAATCTTCTTCTGATTTCCTAGATGCTGTTTCCATTTCTATCAATGTTTGATCCCAAGTATGAGAATTCTTTTACTATTTCTATTTCTTTATTGTCCAATTCAAATTTGTGTAGGTTCTCTGTGGTCATTATTTTTGTTTTCTTTATGAGGCCTGCCTTTGCACTTTTTTCCTTGATCTTTCTTAGTAGGTGTTCCAGGTCTTTGAGGTTTTCTGTTATCTGCGTATCTCAGATTGTTGATATTCCTTCCTCCTATTTTCGCTCCTCCTTCTTCTATCTCTGAGCCTGCTTTTCTTACTATGTGTTTTGCATATATGTTGAACATGTAGGGTGATAAGATGCAGCCTTGTCTGACTCTTTTGCCAATTGGAAACCATTCTGACAGTAGCTTCTTGATCTGAATCCAAATTCCTCATCAAGACTGTCAGATGTGTTGGCACTTCCATGTCTTTAAAGGTGTTCCATAGGAGCCTTTCATGATCTGTGCAGTAAAAGACTTTGCTGTAGTCTATAAAGCATTTGCTGATTTTCTTTTGAAATTCCCTGGTGTGCTCCATTAGCCATCATATGTTTGCATTGTGGTCCCTTGTAACTCTTCCTTTCCTGAACCCTGCTTGGACCTCTGATATTTCTCTCTTCATGTATGGTTGGAGTCTATGTTGTAGAATTTTGAGCATAATTTTGCTTGCATGGGATATTAGTGCTATGGTTCTATAGTTTATAGTATATTTAGATATTTTTAATATATATACTTTATAGTATATTTTATTTTCTAATAAAATAAAATAATTTTATAGAAAAGATTTTGGTAAGAAGGTTTTTTCTTTAAAATCACTTTAGCTCAATAGGTCTTCCACTCAATCCAGAGAGGTTTGGAATAGGCACAGAGATTGAGAATACCACTGTATGGCCCAAATGTAGGACTCCTTTGCCAGAAATTCTGGGTTGATCTGGAGGATCTTTATTGGACTTGTACTGCCTATGACACAATAAAAAGAAGGGCAACCCACCTGTAAGATTCTTGGGACTTCATTTGATCCTCCATTTTTTCACTGTCAAATCAGACAATTAAAAGGAGGTCAGAGAGTGCCTGGTGTTCACTGTAATTCACTGATTTTATGGAGCAAAATGATATACAGGTCCTATGTAGGTTTTTATTTTCACTGAAACACCACTCTGCCTTGAAACCTTTATTATAATCTTGTTATTTGAAAATGCTCTGAAGCACATGACTGAAATTAATGATCACTATTGACTAAACTGGTATATCATCACAGTTCCTAGAAAGTCATTATGATTTTCCAGTTAAATGATGTACTAAAAATGAGTTACATCACTACTTCAGGTTAGAAGATAAGTAATTTGCCTCTTCTTCTTCTTCTTCTTTCAGATTCCAGTAAAGTGATGGAAGAATACAACCACATGCAAAGCCAGGTAGAAATACCAAATACTAGTTTGGGAAAGGAGATGATGATGAATTCTCTTGAAAACGATCTTCAGGACATAATGGAAAGGCTCAACCAGAAAAAATATTCGTCCAGTCTGAAATTAAAAACAAATGCTGACTACTCTGGTTCTTACTTAACCCTCTCGCAACCTCTCTCACCACCAAAGTCTAGCCCTGCATCCAGTGTTAAAAGCATGCCGTCTATTAACAGAATTCAAGGAAGCAAACCATTGGCCTGTGAGAGCTCTTATCTTTCAGACAAGAATGTTTCTGCAAAGCACATGAGCTCTTTTTCAGGCACATCTCCATCCTTAATTGAGCACAGCCTCAGAAAGAGAGACTTTGATATTTATGCTACCAGAGAAAATGAGAAACAGTTTGGACATTTGGATAAATTTCCCTATTCAAAGTATAGTCAGAAAAATAAATCTCATGATAATGTCTACTTCCCAGGAATGGTGGATGGGCGGAAGAACTCTGGATCTCTTCTTGCAATGTGGAATGGAAGCTCAGGGAATGAGGTCATTCTTTTACCACTTGGTGGCTCTGGAGCTGCCAGTATGCCCTCCAGTCCAAAGCAAGGTAGGAGGATGAATATTCAGGATTTTCTGTCACTTCAGTCCAGGGTAGTTAAACAGAAAGATCCAACCATGGAAACTCTGGGGTCTAGAACCAGGAAGTACTCTGGTGGTTCACTGAGCCATATGGGAGTTTATAGTCGGTCATTACCCAGGCTTTACAAATCTACTGAAAGCCAGCTCATGCCTCTGAGTTTACCCCCAAGAAACTCCCTTGGGAATTCCAAAAGAAAAAAGACTATGGAAAAAGACCTTCTACCTCAAAGCATGCTGGATGCTGACAATTACCTTAATTTTTCTTCTCATACCTCAGGAGTTTCTCCATATACAAACTTTGCATCAGAAAGCAATTCCTACGTAAACTCCACTCTCAGTGTTCCTGCAAGCCCTCGTATAGCTAGGAAGATGCTTCTGGCGTCTTCTTCCTCATACACATCTGATGACTTTGATAGAATTGGACTCTCAGGGACCAGCCCAAATAATTCTTTTATTCCTGTGGATTCTGAGAGGGTATTCCCTTTCCAAAGGAAAATTTCTAGCAGTTCCATGGAGTTTGATGAAACAGAGCTGGACAGCTTCAGGCAGACTCCTGTCCGGGAGAGAAAGAATAGCATTAGTTCAGTATCTGGAAGGGATGACCTAATGGACTACCACAGGAGGCAGAGAGAAGAAAGACTTAAAGAGCAGGAGATGGAGCGACTGGTAATGATTTTTTCAAGTTAATTTTTAACCTTGTTTTCTGCTTCCAAAGCTAAACGTTTCACCTTTTATACTATATTATAATGGTGTTTAATGCTGCTATGCATTTTTAAATTTGGGTGAAAAAAGGTTTATTGTGTCAATCTTTAAAGATAATGGGCCATGTAGTCTTAAAATTTGATCAGTGTAATAAAACCAACTGTATGGTATAGGAAATTGATAGAAAGCATAGTTCATTTCTGTGCCTTCTTCCAAAATGACCAGACACTTAAAAGCCACAGATTACATAGTCTAGGGATCCAATATTTTAAGAAGAAATATTTTGTGGCTTCTGAGTAAGTAAAGCCATGTCTCCAGCTTAAGTTGTTTGAGGGCATATTTGTATGCATTATGCTGAAGGAAAAAATCTAAAAATTGCTATGATGGCATATTTGTCAGTTCATCCAATCAGAGCATATTTCCATTTCTGGTAAGGTTTTAGTAATTTATTTATATAGAAAAAATGAAGTATCATGCAGAAACCCTCTTATTTATTTATTTTGTAATGCAGCCTTATGCCAACTTCTTTACAATCCATAATGTGATATATATTTTTCCACTGTTTACAGTGCTCAGCTTGCTCTTAATATATGGGATGACTAGTTTCATCAAACGGATATTATGCTATTTGAGTTTCTTAAAAACCACCAGACAAAGCCATTAATTTAATCATGTTCAACTGTTCATATATTTTCCTTAATAATTTGCTTTTCCAAATGGCCTGTGACTATTTTGTTTTTAAATCATTTTTAAAGAAAAAAAATCTTTCAAATCTTTCAAGAGAAAATGCTTTTCAGGGTGTGCAGAACCCTAATTTCTTTCTTAGAAATGAAATACTGAGAGATGCTAATTTGGCTGTATCAGACTTTTCATTTTGTAACTAAGGGTTTTAATGGCTGAATACTCTGGAAAAGCCAGTGTGTTTGTGCAGCTTTTAGTCATATCAATAGACTGTTCAGAAAAAAACTAGTGGATTTTCCCCAGAATCTTTTTATTTCAAGCACCAGTGGGAAAGTGTATACGCATAGTGTTAAAGGAAATAGGAGTAGCTGTTGTAATTTAGTTATTGGAAAAGTAAAATTGTAAAGTGATATTACTTCTAAATCACTAGCAGTTTATTTATTGTGTAACAATTGCAAAACAGTAAAATATATTTACTGGCCTGACTTGTGTTGCACTGAGAAGTGAACAGGTTGCTGTCAAAGCTAAGAAAGAAAAACTTCAGAAAGTATAGGGCAAGGCTTCAAAGTACTTTTCTGAGGAACAATTCACATAGACAAACTCATCACTTGCAGTATCATGTGGAAATGACTTGAACATGTGAATGAACTATCACAGGTAGACTATTCAGAGTATGTCAGACACAGTGGGCTTCATACATTTAGCTGCAAGTCACAGAAGACATAGGGGCTAAATGAGGGGTGGGTAACATACAGTGCTCCAGGCGTTGGACTGTATTTCTCAGCATCACTGCAGTTGAACCACATTTGAAGGGCTACAGAATTCCCACTCGTGTGAAAAAAATCAAATGGTGTAAATGCATTTTAAATAAGCTCTAAGCCCTTTGACATTACTAACCTCTTCTGACAGGTGGAGAAAAAAACAACAAGCATTGTGCTGATATCTACTCTGACTGTAATCTGCTTGAATAAAGGCTTCAATATAGATGTATATGATGTGGAGACAGAGTGGTACAGTGAAATATAATACAGGGCCTGTGTTCACACTGATGGGAAAACCCAGCTTACTGTTGGGGCTTCTGGATCTGTGGGGAAGACGTGCTGTCCGCACAACTGGCACCCATAATGGGCCAATACTGACACCGCTGTCTGCACATTACCCCTTCCTGTCCTTACCCCAGTTCCGTTAAAACATAGTATGCATGGAGAGAACTGCAAAACCCTGAAAGTGACAGTGCTGTGGCAGGAGTTGGAATGTCTGGGCGGGAGGAGGTCAGTGATTCACCTGGTCCAGGATGCCTTCTGACCAGGATGACCAGATGTCCTTCTTTTCTAGGACATGGCCTGCATTTAAGCCTTTTGTCCAGGAGGAATTCCAAAATGTTCTCCTTTTTGAGCATGACTGAGAAGCATGAATTTACATTTTCATGCATGTTTCTAGCTTTCATTTCTCATTGTCCTTCTTTGTGGTTATGACATCTAGTCACCTTGCTCCTGATCTCTTCTACCTGCCTGCTGATGCTCCTTCCCCATTCCAGCATGCAATCCATATGCTCAGGGGATTCCTTTTACTCTGGAGAATTGCCCTGGAGCATGGATTGGGCCTCTGAGTCACCCGTTTTGGCCTTGTGTATCATCTAAACATGTCAGAGTGGGAACGGTGTGGGAGCATTTCTTTTTCTCTATGGGGACATGGCCTAGGTTTCCTATGGCCCTAGATACTAGAAAGCATCCATATAAAGTGAGGAGGACGCTAATATGTTTGTATAGCACTAAAAAGAGAATTGTGTAGTGTACTACAAGATTTGGCAGAATCAACAACTGCATCTCTGAAAAAGTCTAAGGAAATATTCTACTTTTAAAAGATAAAATGTACATTTACAGTGCTATAGAAATAAATAACAACAACAACAATATGACAAAATGATATATTGTTTCTATTTTATTTGGCTGCTGTTTACCTTACCCACATACTTTTTTCCTTAATAGTCATCATCTAATTAGATGATAAGTTTGTTTTCTTTGCAACAAGTTCAACTGTTTAAGGCAGCAACTGTTTACATGTGATGGAATTTCCTCCCTTGATTTATTTTTTCATTTGTAGCATTTTGCAAGGGCAGCCAGTAAAAGAACTGAGGCTTTTGACTGCATGTAGAAATGAGCTGAGCTATCAAGAATGAAAATAATTGCCTAGCAGAGCCCTGGAAGGAAGTGTGTATTTGTAGGATAGACTCCTTCCATCCTGATCTTGATGCTGTTTTCAAAAGGTCAACGCCTCTGCAACTGCAATTCTGCTGTCCTTCAAGGACGCCTCTTGGTATTGTGCCTTATTTAAGGGTGCAGCCAAGGATGCAATATTCAGTCTGTGCTCCAAGTGAAGTGGGGCAGGAAAGGTGGGGAAATCAAAGCAGAGGACAATTCAGGATAATTTCCAACTAATAAATCCTGTCTGCAAGGTCCAGAACACACTGCAGAAATAATCCATTTTGAGATTATTTGCTTTAACTGCCCTTGCTCAATGCGAGGAAATTCTGGACACTATTTTTGTGAGACATTTAGCCTTCTCTGTCAGAGAGCTCTGGTGCCACAATAAACTACAGTTTCCAAGATTCCTAGCACTGAGCCAGGGCAGTTAAAGTGGTCTCAAACTGGATTATTTCTGCAGTTTGTTTTGGAGCTCAGTTATCTGGGAATAAGTGTGATTAGACTCAATAGGACATGTTTAGGCCTGCAGAGCAAGTCACTAATTTTGGCTTGTTACTGTTCTTTAACAGTAAATATTTTTAAAACTATTTTTTAACACATATGAATAATTCTGAGAGAATAGTAATTTTCTTATGAAAATAGTTGTTTTCTCACTTTCTTCATATTCTTTTGAGAACTAAGTCTATAAATATCTCAGATTATCGTTTATTAAAGTGATTAGCTCACCAAAATGTATACCTGCCTGCATGTCTACACGTTACCATTTGAGACAAATGAACAGTGTCTAAGTGGACAAAAGCATCTTTGCTGGTTTCCTAGAAGTGATGCATATTTGTCACTGGACCAAAATAGATATGATGTTCAATTTATGTAATTGAATATCTTAAATTTAAAAAAAAACATAGGTGAAAGTATAGGGTTTCCAATTAGATGGGGAAAACAGCACTGGAGAATGATGTGTTTAACTCTTTCTCATATGAGAATATTTTAATAGCTTTATAGTATTGTATTTTAACCCTTGGTTTTATTTTTTTATTTTTACTTGTGTTTTGTATTTTAACATTCTGTATCCCCTCCTTAGCCTTGAGGAGAGATGGAAAAAAATGTGGTGATTAGATTGTTAGACTGGAACTTGGGAAAGCATGCTTTAGTCTCTCCTGAGCCACCATACTAGGTTACTTTGAGCTAGGATGACCAACTCTGGAGGAGGGTTATTTTTCCCCTGTAAACCCCCCCCCCCCAAGTAGGCTGTAGCTCTCCCCCTCCAAAGAACCCAATACCTTCATTTTCCTATGCTGTTCCTTCCACCATTTTGAGAAAGACTGCACCAGAAAACAAAGTCATTTGGGGTACAGTACAGGGTTCTAGGTTGCATGTGGGGATGAACATAGGATTTTCTTGGGAAATTTCTTCAGAGGGGTTTTGCCATTGCCATCCTCTGAGGCTGAGAGTGGGGATCAAACCCTGATCTCCAGTCTGATACTCCAGCACTGAAACCACTACACCATGCTGGCTTGAGAATAAGGTTGGGAATAAGTACAAGGTGGGGAGCCATATATGCTGCCTTGAAGTCACAGAAGGAGAGACAGAGTGTAAATGCTGAGAAATAAAAATAAGTAAACCCCTAAACCTGTAGGTTTCACTCCTGAGTGACTGTTAGGCAAGCGTTTAAAAATATGAACCCTTCTTTGTTTCATTTCATGAAAGCAATTTTAAAAAAGGCAAAGATAGTCCCTTGACATGAATATCTACTTGCAACGACTATAGGGTAGTGCCAAGAACATCGAGGAAGGACCATATTACTCCGGTATTAAAGTCCCTCCACTGGCTGCCTATTAGTTTCCAGTCCCAGTACAAGGTGTTGGTTATCACCTTTAAAGCCCTAAATGGCTTGGGTCCAAACTATCTCAGGGACCGCCTCCTCCCATATAATCCTCCCCGCACACTCCGGTCCTCTGGGAGGAATTTGCTGCAGCCTCTAAAGATCTAGGCTTTCGGCTACCTCCCAGAGGGCTTTTTCTGTTGTCGCCCCCAGATTATGGAACGACCTGCCGGACGAGATCCATCAATTGACGTCTTTAGACAGCTTTAAAAAGGCTGTCAAGACGGATCTCTTCCAGCAAGCCTTTCCGGAATAGATAACACTGGCCTCAGGAACCCTGTTCTTATGAGAGTCCCCAAGGTCCTCCCTGGAAATGCTACTGTAGTTTACTGTTTTGTTTGTTTTGTTTTGTTCTGTTTTGTTTTTGTCTTGTAATAATGTGTATGTGTTAATGTTGTTTAATTTGTTGGTTTTAATTATAATTGATTTAATAATTTTTTAACAGGGGGAGGGAATTTTGATGTACAATGTATTGTATTTTATTGCTGTTAGCCGCCCTGATCGACCTCAAGGGGCGGGATATAAATAAATTATTATTGTTATTATTATTAGGGGGTGGTGTTAATCTCAGTTTCTAAGCCGAAGAGCCAGCATTGTCCGAGGACTGCTCTGGTGGTCATGTAGCCAGCATGACTCCACGCTCTTTATCTTCCCACTGAGAAGTGGTACCTATCTTTCTACTTTCATTTGCATGCTTTTGAACTGCTAGGTTGCAGAAGCTGGGACTGGTGATAGGAGCTCACTCCATAAACACATAGATGCAAACACACTGTTCTATAATGGGATGAGGTCTTGCGCTGGCATCAGTTCCAAAATAGTACAGTCTGTTTCTTGCTGTTGACCCTTTCAACATGCTAACATGAATATGTAGGGTGAGGTGGCAGCAGTAACTGAGGCAGTACAAAATGGTTATCTCCATAGGTGTTTGGACATATAATTTCTTGTTGTTAACTGCCCTTGAGTCAATCTTGACCCATGGCGACCCTGTGGATGAGACATCTCTAAGACTCCCCGTCCTCCACTGCTCTGCTTAGGTCCTGCAAAATCATACTAGTGACCTCTTTTATAGAGTACATTCATCTAGTGTGCAGCCTTCCTCTCTACTTTCCTCGATTTTTCCTAGCATTATTGTTTTTTCCATTGAGTCAGACCTTCTCATGATGTGTCTGAAGTATGACAACCTAAGGTGTGTTATAGATGGGTCCATAGAGGCACCGTCGTCAGGTGTGAGGGGCGGCGCTTTTAGACACCCCTTGCATGTGACGAGGGCGTCAAAATGGCAGCGCCTTATACACATGGGCGCTGTCATTTTGATGTGACGGACGCCTAGCGTCCGCACACCTCAGCGCCCTTGTATTGCCACAAGGGTGCCATTGGTGCCTTGTGGCATCACAACCCCGCCAGAAAAAGAAGCTGCTTTTTGTGGCTTCTTTTTGCTGCATGGGGGAGCCGCGTGGTTTGTCCACTGCAGCTCCTTCGCGCAGCAAACAAGGGCGGCCTTTTGGGTGGTCTGTAACGTGCCTAAGTTTCATCATCCTGGGTTCCAGGGAGATTTCTCTCTTGATCTGCTCTAGGACTCATTTGCTTGTTTTTCTGGCTATCCACAGTATCCTCCGCACTCTTCTCCAGCTCCACATCTCAAATTAATTTATGTTCTTCCGATTTTCTTTTTGAACTGTCCAGCTCTCATACATGATAATAGGGAATACAATGAATACAGTGATGCAATATAGCCAGCTAATTTGTCCCAATGTGTCAGCCTTTGTTTTTGTTTTTGTTTTTTTGTAATCCATTGTTAATAAATGCTATGTTTGTATGGCTTATGTTGTTATCATGCATTTAGGACCTAAGTTTTAAGGAGGAACTGCCAGTGAGAAAGTCGCGAATGTCCTCTGAAGAAACTTGCCAAGAAAACCCCACAGTAGGTTTGCTTTTGGGCTGCCATAAGTTGGAAATGACTTGAAGGCACACAACAGCAACAACAAAACAACAAGCCAATGAGAAACAATGTGGAAAAATAAAGAACTATGTCTCTAGTGTTCAAGTTGAATAGAATCACAAAGTACTCATTTAAGTAAGTGCTCAGGTTTACCTCTAGATGGTGCCATTTAATTAAAAATATATTACTGATTCAGATACACAATGGCATGGTTTCTGGTTTTAGTTTTTTCACATCTCATATCAATGGCTAAAACTGCAGAGAGTTGAGGATGTCACTGTATTACCATTCAGCAACTCCTTCAAAACTAAGCATTAGTAATCTGAATAACATAGTCACTTCCAGGGAGAAGATTTTTGAGGTGTCTTGCACGCAGATTCATTAAATGTAACAATCTATATATCTGTGTTAATAAACCACAAATGGATTGTACCTGCTTTTCTTAATAGTAGATTAAGAGAGCAGTCCTTAAGTACATAGGCAAAGCTTGGAAAATTTACTGTTTTGGCACTTTACTTTCAGAATACCTCAGCCATCATGACCACTATATCTGAAGAAAATTCAAGTGCATTCCAAACAGTTGTGGTTAGTAATGAAGACCAGAAATACATTGTTGTTTTAAGCACAAATAGGTTCCCCAGTGAAGTGGCTACAAATTTTGGAATATCTACATTATGTTTAAGATTGTGGAAAAAGAATTGTGCATGCAGTGACTTTCGTTATGCATGTCGTTATGCATGTGTGCATGGGATTTGTATGACATTTGGTTGTTCAGTTGGCTGAGCATTTGAATGTGCATTCAGTTGCAAATGTTGCTGTGCTGCACTAGGGTTATACTGTACAATCAGTGTGTGCAGAGATGTGTGTTACACAGTCCTGAGGTAGGATTTTGGTCAAACTCTTTGTCAGAATTTATGTACATGAACTGTCTTGAAAATAGAGGCAATGCAGGTTATATGAGATTTTATTTTGCAGCCTAGCAAGATTTGTGCAGTTATATGATTGTGGATGCTAAGCAGGGCTGGGGCTGCTTACTACTTGGAAGAGAAACCACCAGGGAACCCTCAAGCAGGAAATACACCTTGGAGGGCCATAGATGCTAGCGAGAGTTGACAGTACTGGGTTAGATGGACCAGTGATCTGTCTTGTTATAAGGCACCTTCATATACCCCCTTTCATTCTGAAAGCTGGAAAGACTTTTGATATGAATTCAAATGCTTATTTTCCTGCTATCTATATTACTTGCCAATGTGGCTTGTTGATGTATGACAACTTCATGAATTTCACAGAGTTTTCTTAGCAAGGAATTCTTGTCACTTCCTTCCTGTGAAATATAGCTGACGGGAACTGATATTCACTGGTAGTCTCCCACCCGAGTACTAACCAGAGCTGACTCTGCTTAGCTTCCAAGATCATACAGGATTTGGTGCCTTTAGGGTTTTTAGCATATTCCTTCCCTAGACTCCATTTTTTTTTTTAAAAAAATTGAGAACAAATCAATATGAGCTATATAAAAGTATGCATTTTTATAAAGGGTTTTGTTTTTTACAATGATTATATTCTATGTCTTAAGAAGAGTAGAGTTACATCAATATTAAATGCAGAGGGTAGACACATTTAGATGTTGTTGAATTACTGTACAATGTCATTAGCCCTAGCAAGGTTTGCAAGTGGTGGGAGGTGGTGGGAGCTGCAATTCCTACCTGGAGGGCTACAACTTGCCCACCGATGACTTCATTTGGAGTGAACAGGTCAGTAAGCAGAATGGTGTAGTGAAGTTTGCATTTTCCACTCAACAGTGGAAACCTGCTGGGTGATCTTGGGCAAGCTACTATCTCTCGGCCTGTCCGGGAATGCTGCCAGCAAACACTGACAAGTGCTGATAACAGTATCTTCAGCCCAGTGAAAGTAAAGCAGACTTTGCAAGGAAGCAAACTGAAAGCAGTCTGAGAATACAAGCCAAGGTCAGGATTCCAGAAGTCCGAATGTTCCAAGAGTCAAGCCAAAGTCAGGATACCGGGAAACAGCGTGGTCAAACAGTCCGAGGTCAAAACACCCAGGAGATAACGAAGGTCCGGTCCGAGGTCAAGGTAACAAGGAATCAAGATGCGAGGAGCTAGTGCCAGCAGCAATCACGCCAAGGGATCATGCAATAAACTTTAGCAGCCAGCGACAGTCTCTCTCCCACTTAAGTAAGGGAAACTCTCCCTCGTGCCACCTGAGTCTGGTTGGCTAATTGCCTCTCAGCAATCCTCTTTGATCTGCACCTGCAAGCACTCTCGGCCCTTCTCTCTTGGTAGGAAGGCACCTGCAGGCAAGCTTCGTCTCCAGAGTCACCACTAGGCTGTGGTACCATAGGAGGCCTCTCTTCAGCACTAGGACCTGGTTGAACCTCCTCCTCTGGGGCTGGAAGAGCACAGCTGGGACCTGGCAGAGCAGGATCAGCACCTGGTGTTGCCTCAATCAGTCTTTGCTCTGGAGGAGGCTCATCCTCCTCCTCATCCTCTGAGAGCTGATCTTGGCTGGCCATGACACAGCCTGAGAAAAGGCAGTGGCAAACTTCTTCTGAATAAATCTTGGCAAGAAAATGCTACAGTAGGGTCACCACAAAATGGAAGTTGAATTGAAGGTGCATAACAGTAGTAGTTACTCGCTGCATAGTGCTTTTAACTGTGTGTGGAAGAATTGCTCATTTGCTACGTGGGATGGGGGATTCTGGGAGTTACTGTCAAAAAAGAGCACTTTTCCCAGTCTTTGCTGTGGACATGATGAAATCATTGATGTGTTCCTGTGAATGTTTGGGAATTCTGGGAAGTGAAGAGCATACTCTCCACTTGCTCACCCATTAGCCACAAACACTCTTCGTAACTTCATAGCAGAGGTAAATTAGGGTAAGATTTGTAGGCGTTCACTATGCAATAAGTGTTTATGTAATTTTACTGGGAATGACACTGCTGTTCCATCAAGCAACTGGTTATGCTGTGTTTTACTGTTAATTGTAGCAAGCCTTATAATTGCTGCTGTATATCCTTGATTTACAAAACAGGATGTAAATGTATGGTATGAACTGGGAAGTGAAGGTGTGATGAAATGGCGACTGGTTGGGAGCCAATAGAAAGGTGAGAATAGACAGCACAAAATAGCAACTGACAGAACTTCCTGTGCATAAGCTCTTCAGTACTCAGTTGTGCATGTTGAAATAGAAATGAGGTAACATATTCAGTTACTTCTGTAGCACTGATGATAGTAAAGGAAGCTATATTTGTAACTTAGATGGAGAGACATTCTTGTAAATATGAATGTTTAGAGACTTTTGATTTCTTACTGAAATGCCTGTTTTCAGCTTTACCAGTCTCATGCCTTTTTGAAAAAAGCCTTGTATTTGCTGTAAATTCCTGAACTTTTGGCTGTTATGAATTCCAGCTTTCAGCTGTTATACAGTATTTAGAATTTTTCGTCTGCATACACATTGGATGACAGGTTGTTCTTTAAATGCCCTTGTATTTTGAAGGGTTAAAATAATCTCTTTACACCAAAGCATCCAAGCAAGACAAAGGTAAAGTTGTTTTGTGTGGGCTTTAGTTTGATATAGCCTCTGTTGTAAAGAGTGGATGTGGAGGAGAGGTGCCAAAACGGAACATATCCTGTCACTGTACATGGGGGTGGACTCGGAGATCGAGTATTGTTTATCCCAGCTCTTAACTGTTTCAGCGATGGTAGTAAAAGTGCCATCAAAGTGCCCTGTGGCAGGTTCAAAGGATGGATAAAAGTTGGGGTTCCTGGCTGGCAGTCAGACGGTGCTTTCAGAAATGGGTTGGCTACTCAAAGAATGCAGGCTTGAGAGGAAGAGAGCAAATACAGGCTAAGCAAATGAAGAGGGAGCTGGAGGCTGGTGGAGAAAATGTTTGGAGGGAACAAAGGAGTTCTGAGGTGCAAAGATTTCATTGTCATTTTGTCTTTCTAGTGTAATGTGATGCTTGCCTTGAGAGGAAGGGAGGGAGGAAAAGAGGAGGGAAATTTGATTTAAGGGATGACTAGAAAGAATGCATTTGATTAGTAACATTACACTCACAGCTTAACAGTATGAATATTTTGTCTAACTTGAAAACAGAGTTCAGAAACAAGTACAGAGCTGTTCCTTCAGGGGTGACATGGTTGTTGTTTTGGTTTTTTTGCACTGATTTTTCATAGATATGCAAAACACCTGATTTTTTTCTCATTGAAAAAATTTGGGACCAAACTCCTTTTGGTTTGTAAACATCTGGATATTTTAATTTTTTTCCAATCTTCTATATGCCCCATCAAACTCAGAGGGACTTTATTTTGAATATCTGTAAACCTGTAATTTTATAGTTTAGAATAAATCTTTTTAATTCGGTGAACTTCTTGTGAGCAAATAGGCATGAGCTGCATACACCTACCTTCCATGTTTTTGTCTATGCTTGCTTTTGAATTTGGAGACAGAAGCCGAATATATTTCTGCAGGCTGTCACGTGGATTAAGCTTAAAAACACTTGATTGCCTTTAATTAGTCTAAGATGAGAGTTGTCAGAAAATGTGTTCATTGTTTTCTCTTGTGAGTGGGAAGAAAGGTGCTAAAGTAACACATTAGCTTGCAGCCTAAAGAAACATCTGTTTAAAAATTGTGACTTATACATTTTGCTTAAGTTATGCAAAGTCCTCTGTTAATGACAGCTTCTGCAAATCATTGATGTTGTAATCAGCCCTAGCTTCAGTCTTGAAATTATTTGTACAGTACTGCACATGTCAAAATATGTGCATAGAAAACTTAGGCAGGATTTTTAAACAGGTGTGATTCAGTGAACTTATCCAACAGTTTGCTTAGAGCTTGAAGATTCATGTATAGCAACTCATTTAAAGATCTGAAGTTCTGCTTACTGAAATATTTGCTTTTTAATGGCTATTCATAATTTTACCTTAGCCTCTTCTATATGAAAAATTCCATCATAGGGAAAATAACTTTAAAATATATTTTCAAAACAAATCCAGTGAATATTTATTTAGAAGTAAGTCCTTTTCCCCAAAAGACCTGCTGGATGAAAATGAGCAAAGTATTGCTTCAAACTAGGTAAACATGCATAAGATTGCTCTGTGGCTACAATTCCCCATACTTAACTACAAGTAAGCCCTGCTGAACTCAAGTGGATTATAGCTGGGGGAAGTGGGGCACCTACCAGTGAAATCACTTAGTGTGGCCTATACTTTGTACTATGAAGAAGGTTATTTTCAAATAACCAGTGAAACATATTTTAATTTTTATACTTAAAAAAAACCCCACATTGGAATCTAAACAGCAATTGCATTAAGTGAGGAGACTGAGGTTAGTTGATACCTTATGTCCCTTTTGATTGGTATTGTGTACCTACAAGTCAGCAACCGTTATGTGAACCTGTCACAAGTTTTGCTTTTGCCTTCCTCTGTGGCTGAGAGAATGTAATGTGCCCAAGGTCACCAAATGGGTTCACATAGCTAAGTGGGAATTCAAACCCTTGTCTCCAGAGTCCTAGTCTAACTCTGAAGCCATTGCACCTCACTGGCTCTTGCCCCTTTTGATACTGTGCATTTAATTTAACAAGAGTATACATGAATTGTGTGTTACTTAGGATTACACTTGATTGAAATCACTTGTATCTGTATTTCAGGAAATGTGTTTCGGATCAGTGTAGCAGGCTTGTTTGAGGTTTTTTTTAATCATGCAACTGCCCTATGCTGTGCAACATGATAGTATTAATTTCTTGTAATTCAGCTTTAATATTTTCATTTCTTTTTCCATTATAAGGAGCGCCAGCGGCTGGAAACAATCCTCAACCTGTGCGCAGAATATTCCAAACCTGACAGTGATCCTGCCACTGTCACAACTGTAGCTGATGTAGAAAAAATTAATAAAGAACTTGAAAAGCTTCAGCTGTCTGATGAAGATTCTGTATTTGAAGATTGTCAGATGACTCCAGAAACAAAACTGAGAAGGCACTTGCAGCCACCTACTGGAGATTCTGATTTCTCTGAATTCAGTGATCTTGGCCAAAATGCTGTGGGGCTCTTTCCTTCTGGAGGAGTCAGAACAAATAAGCATATGTGTGACAACCGGACAATTTCACCGTTACCTGCTTCTGCCTTTATGAAGGGTGTCAATGAATCTTCTTATCTAAGCATCATGTCAACGGTAAGTGGAATGTACTATGTAACAAGAACTGGTTGGAAACCTGGTTAGGACTTAAGATTGTTTCTGTTCTTTCATTGTTGTGTGCCTACAAGTTGTTTTCAACTGACGGTGGCCTTAAGGCAAACCTAGTATAAGTACAGTGGTACCCCGGGTTACGAAATTAATTCGTTCCGCCGCCGCTTTCGTAACCCGAAATACTTCGCAAGCCGAAAAACCCATAGGCGCTAATGGGGAAAAGCCGCGATTTCGTGTGAAATAGCGCCGAAAAGCACCAAAATTTTTTTCGTAACCCGGAACAGTTTTTTTGAATGGATTTTTTTCGTAACCCGCAAATTTCGTAAGGCGGCGCATTCGTATCCCGGGGTACCACTGTATAGGGTTTTCTGGATCTGAGAGTATGTGACTCATGCAAGGTCACCCAGTTGCTTTCCATGGCCGAACAGGGAACCTAACTTTGAGTTCCAGTGTTGTTCTTCTTGGCTTTACTTAGTGAAAAAAAAATTACAATTAAAAAATTCACAGTTTAAAACAGACCTTAAAATAACATGAATGAAAAAAATGTTCATAGGTTTTTTTTTAAAAAAATCTCATTTATTGTTCTTTTTTATTATTAAATATTTGCTAACCCAACCAAGACTTTGTTGCTGACATTTGTCTGAAAAAAAAATGACAATGGAAAAAAGTACATTTTGAAAACCCTTAAGTTAAGAAATACAATTGTTGATTTATTGCAGACACCAGAATGCACAAGTGATGAGCAAAGAGCACTGCAGCTTAATCAGATGGAAGAACAGCGCATTGTAATACTGAATAACCTGGAAGAACTTGAACAAAAGATCAAAGATTTAAACGATCAGATGGATGAGTCGTCCAGAGAGGTAAGGTATCACTGGCATATATGTATGACTTACTTTAAGTAAACATAGGGTAATGCAAGATGATGCATACATACAGCGCACTCGCGCTGTATGTGGGCTCGCCATACATGGACTTGAGGTTACGCATATGGTGAGCCCTAATATGGTGAATGAGGTGCGCCCCTGTGGTGCACACAGTGCCGTTGGTATGCACCCCATTCAAACAAATGGGGCTTGATCTTATACGGAATTTGCCCTACGCAGGAGGGTCCATAACGGACTATGCTTAGTCTATGTTTACTTAGAAGTGAATTTTATTATGTTCAGTGGGACTTATTTTCTCGTTCAGGAATGAGCAACTGTTAGAGGGAAACCCTGGAGAGCTGCATCTCCTGTCACCCCCTCCCCCCAAAAAAAAGTTGTTGCCCCAGATGCCCCTCAGAAATCCTCAAGGAGAAGTGAGAGGCACTATTGCCACATTTGCCTTTCCCTAGCCAAATTAGGCCCAGGAGTGGCCACCTTTGCAACAGGGAGGAATGCAGGGATCCCTTCCTGTTCATTTTTTGTTTGTTTGTTTGTTTGTTTGTTTTTAAAGCCTTAGCTGGGTGTAAAATGTCTTGGGGAGATGTGGCAGAAGATCATGTGGGGGCAACAAAATTTTTAAGAAAATCTTGAGATTTTTTTTTTGATCCCCTGTGGGGTACAGAATGGCCCTGGGAGCAATCTAATTAATATGTTTTGAAATACAGCCCAGTAAAAAATATATATACTGTATCCTAATTATGGTACTGGCTAATTTACATTTTACAAATATAAATTGTAAAACATTACTTGGGAGTATTATCTAGCCAGCATGGTGTAAGTGGTTTGCGCATACTACTTTGATTCTGGAGAAGAGGGTTTATATCCCCACTCAGCCATAGAAACTTTCTGGGTGAGCTTGGGCAAATCACACTCTCTCAGCCTCAGAAGATGGCAATAGCAACCCCCCTCTGATGAAACTTGCCAAGAAACAACAATTACATGAGCATTTTTAACAGACAAAGTTGAGATGAAGAAGGATAAGGAAAGAAACCCATATTAAATATACAGTTGGCTCTTCATATTTGTGGCATTGACTTGTGAATTTGATTAATATGCGCCCTCTAGGAATCTCTAGGTCCGATAGCACAACTCTGGTCAATGTCTGCCAGAAGGTGTGCTGGGGGACCTAGGAAGAACACTTCTCTAAGCATTTGTAGATTCTCTAGTGCAAATCTCTGGTCAGTTTCTGGACGACGTTCACCATAGAGTTTTGCTGGAGGACCTAGAGCAGTGATGGTGAACCTTTTAGCGGCCAAGTGCCCAAGCTGCAACCCAAGACCCACTTATTTATTGCAAAGTGCCATGTCCCTCTGGCTTTCTAGTGCTGGTGCAACGGCACATGTGCCCACAGAGATGGCTCTGAGTGCCACATCTGGCACGCGTGCCATAGGTTCGCCATCACTGACCTAAAGTTTCCTAGAGAGGTGTTCTCTCAGATAAAAAATAGTGGGATTTTTTATTCTTGGTTTTTCCACAGTCACTGTGCCCCCTAACCCTGGTGATTGTGTAAAATAGTAATGGGATGAGCTGCTCCAAAAGGGACAAGTGCAAATGCCCGCTGGAAGGAAATCAGAAATCCACAAGGCAGTAGAGACAGAAGAAACTAGATAGTTTCTGAAAGCAAGTGACATGGAAGTTTGATTTCAGTGTTCAGTATTTTCTAATAACTTTCTGTTTTCATATATGTGGTCAGACACCTCAAGAGAAGTTGATAATGTGGCTTGGCATCAGCAGTTTTTAAAAAATGTGTATTATGCATGAATAAGCCTTCCAAAACTCTGTGTCAGGACTTCTTTGTGAGCTGGATTGAGGCTGAGAATTGTTTTGTGTTCTTAGATGGACATGGAATGTGCCCTGTTGGATGGAGAGCAGAAATCTGAAACAGCTGAACTTCTCAAGGAGAAGGAAATACTAGATCATTTAAACAGGAAGATAGCAGAGCTGGAGCGAAATGTTATTGGCGAAAAGACTAAGGTAAATGAAGACACATCACCATTTTTGCACAATTTTCAGAAACAGTATTTGAAAAGTAAAAAGTGTCCTTCGATACCTTGTTTTAATTTAAAAGAACAGTCTTGTGAACTTGCGGACTGCTCTCAGAGTTCATGGCAGCCAAAGTAGAACAATAACTTGAAACTGGCATGGATTTCGATCCATATTTACATCTAGGTTGTTTAGTGAACAACTGTTATTAAAGAATACCATGTTGAGTTGAGAAGGATTAAGAATTTACACTTCAGAAAGGTGTTGGGTGCTTTCTTACTATATTCGATCACCAATTGTATCCATATTGTATCACAGTACAGTAGCTTCCTTGGTGGTACTGAAAATTTCATGTGAATTTTAACAGTTCAGCTAATTTATAAAAATCTTCTCATAATTGCTTAATATTTTCAGGTTTGTACACTATTTACATTTGTGATGCACCCGCCTAAACACAGCTTTGATAATCTGTTGCAGAATATATAAATGAAGACTAAAATGTAAAATCTAAATACTGTAGTAAAAGAGCTTTGAAGCACAATTATATTAAGAAGGTTTGCATAATAATTCATTTGAAAGTCTAATAAAGCCAATGTGTAAACATTTTAATTTCAGTGGGCTGCCATCAGATACTCATCCCAGTAATTTTGAAATTAAGTCCAAAGTAGGTATTGCATACCGTTGCCAGTAACAAATCTCCAGTGACCTTTCTTCCACTGCAGCTGATGGCTCTGGTAACGGTACTGTTATCTCCAATGTTTAATCTGAACTAGAAAAGAGATATCTAAGGTGCTGAGACATATCTCCAAATTAATTTCAACACCTTGGATAGCTCTTTCAAATTTAGATTAAAACCCAGAACAAACCCATTTCCTTCCTGATATCAGAGACGCCAGTTGCTGTATTGCCTATGGGTAGAGGGGGTCATAGGAGGTTTATTACTTTGAAGCATGTAAAGATCAAGCTAGACATACAGTTAGCATGGACATTTTTGTTACACAAATAGCAGCTCTGTGAATGCCTGAGCAATTTTGGGAATATCTCTTCCTGACATACTCTCAACAAAAATTGCCTGTCCAACAATCTCCCACTGTTGTCAGTTCAGGCTTCCATTGAAATACATTTTCCAGCTTTGGTAAGGTATTCCTGCATTGCCTGCCTCATTTGCATGATTTCTGTTTCCATGTAAAAATGTGAACATTAAATGAATTTACACACCATTGGAAACCACAGGAATGTGCATTCACCAGACTAGCAGTTTATAGGATGGATGTTTGAGTAAGCACACAGAAATTTTTACCCTGCAAGAAATTTTCTATTCACTTCAGTGGAAGACAACAGCATGTGTGCATTGCTTACTGTTTACAGATTGGATTCACTCAAACTTCCTGGAGTACTGGAAGCCCATGAAAATGCTCATATATTTTGTTTATAATTGATAATGTACGTTTTCAGTCACAGTTTACTTTGTAAAACTGTTATATATTTTTTAAAGTTGATTTTAGTGTGAGGACCCCCATTTTTTCATCTGGGAAAATCTGATCTTGCTTCAGTTATCTATACCTTGCTAACTGCTAGATGCTATAATAGGAGCTCACAGTATGAAATTAGCATGAACTCAAAATGTGGCAGATGACATAGGAATCATAATCCTTTGAACACTTGCCTAGAGTGAGGCATTATATGTGATGCAGGTACTGTGTTTACATACACAAAACTCTGTAGACGTAACAATACCTTGGACTGGCAGTAGGCCTGAGAATTGGGCATTGCAGGTGAGTAGTTCAGAAGTGGGATCAATATGGTAGATCATTGGATCCATTTACTCCAAAGGCTCTTTCTTAGCTGTGAAGGCCCTAAAATAAGCTTAGGGCTTATACCACATACAATCCTTACACACACCATCATGGGGTAATCATAAGGAAAGGAGAAAAAGAAGAAAAGGATCATCCGGAATAATGATGTGCAAAATATCCTCACCACAAATTGACAGAATTTTGGCAAGATTTTGGCAGTCATCTTGCCTCTTCAATATGAACTTGTCCACTGATTCATAAGGTTATCAGAGGAAATCCTACTTTTGAACATTATTTTCTGCAGAGCTTAGTCATAGATCTACAACAGAAAGAGCAATAAATTCAAATAGTGATTTCCTGTCATGGAAGCCCCCTTTTTTGAATAGAAGCACCTTGGATCCAGCCTAAAGAGTCATTTTTGTGCGTCCGGATTGTGGAATGCTCTCCCTTGAAAGATTCACAGCACTTACTCTGCTCTGCTTCTTTTTGATAAAGAGCTTTTTGTGAACTATAATTTGGAATGGTTGTCTTGCTATCTTCCTATATTGTTTGATTCTGTTGCATTTTGTGTTATGTTTTTATTGATGAATGACAGTTTTACAATATAATTTTAGCCACACTGAAAACTCTTACTTTTGAAAACTAATGTAGAGAGTCTTTTTTAAAGAACAACAACAATAATAGATCCCACGTAATAACCATAAACATGTTTTAAAGGCATTTCGATCGATTACGTAACAATTATTATGACTACAAAAGATTTTATAGATTTTGCTCATGTTTTCATTTATGTTACACACTCTCCATCTACTAGACAGTAATTGAAGACGTGTTGTTGAATTTTCTATATGTTGGTATATTTAATCTTACACACATTTGATACGGTTTAGTGTTATTGTTTAATGTTTTGTAGCTTCCAGTAGCACTTCAGTAATGGTTTGAGGATAGCTTAAAGAGCAGCTGTAGTTTGCCTGCTTATTAGGTATCATTTTACTCATTTAAGGCTGGAATTCTATATTCAGTTACCTGAGAGGAAGTACCATTGAATTTAATGTTACTTTCATGTGAGTAGATCTGTATAAGTTTGCACAGTTAGTTTCTTTCTGCAATCTAAAAGCTTAGGTCGTATCATTTCCCTTCTCATATTCCATGTTATGGTATAGCTGTTCATTTCCAAGCAGCTGTTGCGGTTTGCTCCACTGGCGAATAGAGTTTAGAGAATAGTGAAATGATATCTGTATACAGTTTGTGAAAGATAAAACCAATTTCATTCATAGAAATATAGCACAAATTATGAGAGTTCTGTTTGTGATAGTGATAGCTTGATGTTTATGGAAAGAGTGAAGGACTGGAATTAATTCTTGATCTTGGGCACCTGTTTGACAGGAAGTCTTGTGCAGATCCAGCTGACTGTTAAAGACCATCTGTTTCAGAAGCTTGTGAAATTCTTAAAAAGAGATATCATGAATGAAAAGATAATCAGTTTTCCATCTGAATGCTTAAAATAGACCAAAGGATTCGTAGAGTTAGAGGAGACCACAAGGGCCATGAAGAATGTCTGTACTACTTTTTTCATGCTTAGAAGGATGAAAACAACAATAAGAATAAATGAATTTTGGTCTATTAATGCACTCAAAATAAAATTTAAAAAATATTGGTCTTGACTCTTAATTGTCAGTTCTAACTAACATTTAAGCAAAGAACTCTTTAAGGATGTAGCCACGCTGCAGAATTAAAGTAGTTTGACATCACTTTAATTGCTATGACTATCCTGTAGAATCCTAGGATTTGTAGTTTGTTGAGGCACCAGAGCTCTTTGACAGACCAGGTTGAATTCCTCACCAAACAACAAATCCCATAATTCTACAGGATGGAGCCAATGCAGTTAAAGTGGTGTCAAAATGCTTTAATTCTTCAGTGTAGTTACATCCTAAGTTCTGTCGATTCAGTGGATCTGTTCTCATTGGAACTGAAAATTGGATTTAGGGCTTGGTTTTACTGCAACACAAACCCAATAGTTTTTTTTTAAAAAAAATTACAGCCAGAATTATCTGAATAAATTATGTTAATTAACTTACTCCAAATATTTTGAATAAAAATGATCCAACTGTATTCAAGATCAACAACATGGTGAACTATCATTTAGGCTAGGCTGTTTACTCTGTACTATGTATTTTCTAGTGCAGAATAGAAGAAGGAATACAGTAATGGGATTTGGAAAAATACTACTGAGAAGGATAGATGGAACAGTTACTACAGAAGAGAGTAATTACTCTTTCCACTGGCAGGTGAAGACATTTTTAACTGGGCAAGGGTTTTGAATTTTAATTATGGAGCTGTAGTTTGTGTGCAAATACGGTAGTATACTGTATTTTTATATCTTCAGATTTAATTATAGTTTAAATAGTTGTTAAATGTTTCAGCTATTTTAATTATGTTTTTAATAAGGTTGATTTTTAAAAACTTCTGTAAATTAATATTCTAACTGGATCTTTTCAAATTTATTGTTAGCTGCCTTGAATTCCATTTTGTGAAAAAGGTGGAATATGGGTGAGGAAAGTTCCACAGAACCCCAATTTTATGGCCCATAAGGTCTCTGATGACCACTAAAGCTTGCCAACCTGTAATTTATTTATTTTTTACACTGATTTTTACCTAAATCCCAACTGGATTGTCTAAAGCTGAGATTGTGCCCAAACTCTTGGATGGTAGGAACATTAGAAGTTATTTACATTGGAGCTCCCTACTGGTCTGTCTAGATAAGTATTATCTGCTGGAAGACTGTTAAAAGTGCAGAACATAGGAATGTTTCCTCATGTTTCCCACACCCCTTTTGTTTAGTCCCTCAATGCCTCTGGATACCCCCAACGTTTTTTAAAAAATGGGCAGGCAAAAATAAATAAATAAAAATGCCCCAAATCTTGAAGAAATATTTCCCAAACATTTCTTTTTCTAAATACTGTACTCCACAGTTATTCCCACTCTGAGTAATGGCTGAAAGTATACACAAAATGTATACTGCAAGTAGGTTTCTGGGCTGCATTTTCTGCCAAAGTGGAGATACAAAAGTGAAGATTAACTCAAGTCTTAAGCCTAGCAACAGCCCCATTTTTTTCCAGCCTTGTTTTATTTGGATATGCCAAGGACTGAATTTAAAATGTTCTTATTACTGAGCAATCCAAGCCTTTTTAAGTGCCAATTCTGGGAAGAGGGTTGGGTAGAAATCATATAAATGACTAAATAACTATCCAGCAGTTGAGCTGTTGGGAACTTGTGGTCCCACAGATGTTGAATTCTGCAGTTAATGGTCATTGATGATGGAAGCAATACTTTAACATCTGGAGAGTAACATGTTCTTTATCCCTGAAGACCTAAAATAGCTTTCTCCCAATAAACTGAAATTACCAATTACACCTGCTAGAGGGGTATGGCAGGGCATTTTCTGCCAAGCCCATTAATTTGGTGGGGCTTTGGTGGTGGTGGGAGAGTTGGAGAGGTACCATGACCCATACTGGGGCAGCACATTTGGACTGCAATTTGCCTACACTTAGAGGCTGTACAAACCACCCCAACAGAGCAGCTTTGTGCAACCCATGGGAGCACCAGATCGGGTCTGCGGCAACCACGCGCCATGGGCCCAATCTGGTGCTTTGCTGTCCAAAAAACAGTCAGCAAAAAAGAGCCGCTACTGCTGCTGCTGCGCTGGCTTTTCACCAGTTCTTTGACGCAGCACATCTAAATGCTGTGCCGAAGAAGGGGTGTGACATCACCTGTTGGGCGAGCGACATGAGACCAGCATCAGAGTGGAGTCAGGGCATGCAGCATGTTGTTGCCACACCCCACTCCACCCCGATGCCACTGTTTCTTGCAAGTCTGTACAACCCCTTAGTTTTGATAAAAAGGTTTGAATTTGTGTTGTGCCCCTGAATTTTATTATAACCCATTAAAAACTTGTTGTAACCTGCAGCTAATGCTGTAGGGTGTAATGGCTGCATTTGGACAGTCATCCGAAGTATGATGACTTGCTCTCCCTTACTCTTCCACTTGTGCTCAAGCTTCAGTGAGCTCAAGCCAAAGATCTTGACTTGCATTAAGACTGTTTCCCATTACAGTTTAATGAAAGTTAGGATTTTTCAGTTGTTTGGATGCAGCACTGGATTAATGCAAGCCAGCCAGCATACATTAGGAGGAGAAGAGAACCATGACAATTAATAAAATTTGGTTTATTTTTGAAGTTTGGGATGATCATCAAATATGACCCATGCTTCATTTTGTTGAAAAATTGTGTATCATTTCATAGAACCATATTGTTAATAAAAATATGGAACATTGAAGACACTTGGCACTTAGGTGCTGGTTGTCTTTTCACTAAACCAGGAAGCTTCATGTGTTGCGTAAACCATTAAATTTAGTTAGTTCATATATAGAATGGCTTTTTTAATTGGATATTTAAAAAATTGCAGTCACAACAGACTTTGAGCTTTGCTTCTTCAAATTATGTTTGGCTGTTCAGAATTTGGTATGTAACTTATCTTGTATAGATGTGCAAAATAGCTTTTTCCAGAGGGCTGCTTATATAAAAAAAAAATTTCCCAGAGGACAAAGGCTTTGATATAAGATGAGATTGGTAGAAAACAGGTGTTCCCAGTGGAATTTCCCCTGGAGGAAAGAGGTTCCTTGCCTTGTTTGTGCATGTGTGGTGGACAGAGAGGATTGGCAGCCTCCGGCCAAAGCTGGGAATCTAAGCAGGGGCACTTGACGGTGATATTTGATACAGTCACAGCTGCCAGACAGGAAAGGAAGTGCATCCAGGATGGGCTGTGGCTCTTAGTTTCCCCTCAACACTGGACCACTGCAGCTTTCATTTCTCTCTTGCTGCTTATCTCCTAGCCAGGATGCCCAGCTCTTCCTAACAGCAAAGATCCAGTGGAAAAGAAAACAGTGTGCTACGGTCTCTCTATCATGCATGTTCACCTAGGTGGAAAAAGACCTAACGTGAACAGGGGAAGGAAGTGGAGGATGGTAGCAGCAGCACTAAGAAACAGGAGTTTGATCTGGGCCAGCTCCCAGCTGGATTCTTGGCTAAGGTTGTGGGTTCCTTTCAGGCATCAAAGGGTATGTAGTCAGTTTAGGATTGGCTGTTCTATGATATGCTCTAAGCTACGCATGCGTATGAATCCCAGGACTTTCCAGCTGCCAGAAGGAAAAAAAACCTGATTCCCTGCTAGCACTGCAAACTGCTATTTGGTGTTTTGGAACTTTAAAAAAAATTCATTGGTTTTTATCTATAGATGTGTTTTCTGTTTCAGATGTTTTGTCTTTACAGCATCGAATTTCTAAATTTTCATAAAGGGCTGCAGATATATGTTTCAGTAAAAAATGTATATGGTAAAAAAGAAAGTTATGAGATGATAGTTTTCTTCTTGAATGTTTGCACATGTGGTACATATGTGCCTTTTAAAAAATTCATTATCAAAATCTGAAAGTCCT
Organism: Sceloporus undulatus; assembly: GCF_019175285.1. NCBI lineage: Eukaryota > Metazoa > Chordata > Lepidosauria > Squamata > Phrynosomatidae > Sceloporus > Sceloporus undulatus. Next base: position 3,203,264 of record NW_024802935.1, on the reverse strand, counting down.
GTCATAAGATCTTTATTAGTAGAGTTGGTGGGAGGTGGGGTTTTGAATCATTTTGTTATACTATACATTCCATCTAAAGTATTTCTGTGAATTGTTCTTGGAGATAAAAGGCATAGCTAACTTCTGTCCTTTTTTGACCTATACATTTCTGCTCTGCATAGCACCTGCAAATGCCCACTGGGAAGTATGTATTTAATGTTGATAATTTTAATATTTCAGATGTTTTATATTATCATGAATGGAAGTGATAGGGTAGAGGATGAAGGATTTTACAGGAAAGTTCCATGGTGTTTAGCAATGCATTTTCAGTAAGAAGTCATTTCAGCATTTCTGCCTACATTTTCATTCATAGAAGGGTTTGTGTACTTTTTGTGTTCGTTTTAAAAGAAATATTAGGTGCTTTTGTTTTTAATTGTGTTACTCTTCTATAGGAGATGCCACTTTAGGTGCAACAAAAAGCATGCCTGTTTTTATTGAGGCGCTGCATCTTAAAAAGAAAAGGGAAATGACTCTTCCACTTGGTGTCATACTTCCTTGTCCATCTGCAGCATGCAGCTGTTGGTCTTCCAAATTAATGGCTTCCCTTGTAAGATGAGCTCAATGACAGCCTTGTACAGTATTTAGAACCAAGGAATAATAAACTATATTCACTCTTTCTCTGTGGCTTCCTTGTTACTCTGGCACAGAAAAGTGTTTGAATTAGATGCTCTAGGAATTTAGGAAACTATTTTAATGTAGAATATAGTTAGTGAAGGCGCAATATCCTCTCTCAAAGTGTAAGATAGTATTTAGCTCTTGTGATACAAACATCACAATGGCCATTGTTCAAGAGGTTTTTCAGATTTTTCAAGACTGTGAAATGGATATTTAAGGCTTCATTGATGCTGTAACATCACTGTTGACACATTCTTAATCCTAGATTCTCAAAGTACATTGAACAGTTTATATTTTTATTAAAATATTTCTTTCCAACCTTGTATCCAGATATTCCAGGGCAAAGTACATTATTTTAAAGCAATTGAACAATTTAAAAACTTCCTTTCAGTTAGCCTCAAAGGTGCTACAAGATCTCTCTATAGGCTGGAACTGATGGCCAGGAACTGATGGCCAGGAAGGGGCAGCTTCTGCATTGGGACTGCAGCAAACACACGCTGCAGCGCCAATCTCCCCTGAACCTGGCCCAAATAGGAGTGGAAAAGATCTGCTCCTTTTGGGCCAGGAAAGGGCCACCTTTTCCGGCCCTGCCACAACCCCAGGGCGTCTTCAAGATGCTCCAGTGGCGTGTGGCATGTAAATGAAGCCGCCCACATCTGGGCAGCTGGCTGGCTTCCAGGCAGCTTCAGAGTGTGCAGCATGTAAACGCCGTACTCCCAAGACACTTGGAAGCAGGCTTTAATGCCCTAAAATTTCAAGTCAGATCAACATAATCAAAGTAAAATCTAAAGTGCAGTAGACCAAGACAGTTATGGTCAGGGAACTTGAAAAGTTTCAATGAACCTTTCAGGTAGATTTTAATGTGGCAGTAAAATGAGGCCAATAATGCCAGTCAAGCTTCCAAGAGAAAGACATCAGATACCAAATTCAAAAGGTCCTCTCTTATCTCCCAATAGTCTGCTACTCGCTCACTGGGGGACAAAGTGGACAATCCCTTCAATAGAACTTAATGCCCAGATAGGTATATAGAGGGAGAATGTATTCCATATATTCTTCCCTTGTTCCCTCAATTTCATATACACTCTGTGGTCACCTTCCCAATATTTTAAAGAATTGTCTCTTAAACAGACAAGCTTCGATTAACAAAACTTCTAGCAGACTCCTTTTTACAAGATCTCACGTCCTCACCCCCCATTTTCCTTCCTGCCCTCTGTGTAGCTGGAGAATTTTTTTTAGCAGCTTTGGCAATGGGAGGGTGGTGAAGGTGGGCTGTAGAAACACAGACATATGCAGAATTTCTGCAGTAAATAATTCAATAAAGCTTGAACAGGGAAAGAATGGCCTGTGTGCTTCCTGGAGTAGGCAAATGCCTTCAGAATGCCTTACTGAGCATGCATGAACAGCAAAACAGAGAGAAAATGGGAAAACAGGTATGCATGCCTCACCAGCTGACCACAGCATGTGGAAAAAAAGATAGATCTGTAATTCTGTCTACCTGAATGTAAATTATAAGAAAAGTGGAGGTTTGTGGAAGTCATCCCTGGATGCATTTTGCAGGAAGCTTTTAAGTGGTCTCTAAAAGGTTCATAATGTTTCTGTTTACTTCTGCAAAGCTTATCCTACCTGGTTGTTGCATTTCATAGGTGTATATTGTTGTAAATAAATCGTTTGCTGAAACATGTTGAACTGTTGTTGTTTTTGTGGTATAGAAATTCATCTGTCTTGTTTCCACATTATTTGTGCCTCTGGTCCCAAATTTTCTGTTGAAGAAGGAACAAATTCTACCTAGTTAACTGAAGAATGCCTGTGCTTTCCTTTAGAAATAAATTCACTAGACCAAAAGCTACATGGAATCCCAATCCAATCTAGTGTATATATTCGACTATAAATCACCCTAAGGTATAACTCAATGGAAGGTTTGGGGGCCAAAATTATGGATGTTGTTATGACTTGCAAATAAGTCGGGAATAAAACCTAGGGACATGTATCAAAGGATCTAAAGTATGAAGCTTAGGAAAACAATGCCAAAGAACTTGCAAAATCCCAGCAGCCATAACTGTTTGTGCTCACACTAAAGGCTGGATGGATGAGAGAGTAGTGCGGGGTCAGTGCTTCCAGGACAGATCACACTCTTCCTTTTCACCAGGGGATGGCCCCTTTTTAAATAAGAGTTAACTTAGTACTTACATCGACCTGTAGATAAATCGACTCAGTTTTTTTGAATTAATTTTTTGACTAACATTTCTAGACTTATACACGAGTAATATCCTGTACTGTTCCATTGATTTTTAATTAGGTTAGGAAACAAGAAATGACCTGCTTTCAGGCTTTCCTTTCTCACTGTGAACACACAGTTGTCAATCTGTTAATGATAGGTCAGGACTAAGGAGTCAGTTCTCTTGCTCTACAGCAGAGATAGGTGCATGCTGAGAATGGCCTTATTTTCGTGATATTTCAGCAGCCAGAAATCACATCTAGTCACTTCCTAAAGTATTTCCTGTTCATTTCAGCCCCTCCCGCCAGTTTTCAAGAGCAAAACTACACCCCTAAAGGCTTCTAGCATGCAGGTATTTTCTTTCATGGGTTGCATCTGCACTGTAGAAATAATACGGTTGAACACCACTTTAACTGCCATGGCTCAGTGCTGTGGAGTTCTGTTCCTCAATTGTGTGAACACGCAATTGTGCAGAGATCAAAAGTTATATTTCTACTACAACTCCTAGAATTCCTAGAGATTATGCCCATGCTCTGTGGGGATTTTGGAAGATATAGTCCAGGGCTGCTGCCATACTGTAGAAATAATGCAGTTTGACACTGCTTTAACTGCCATGGCTCAATGCTGTGGAATTCAGGGATTTGTAATTTTGTGAGATATTTAGCCTTCTTTGTCAGAGAAGTCTGATGCCACAATAAACTACAATTCCCAGGATTCTTTAGCACTGAGCCAGGGCAATTAAAGCGGTCTCAAACTGTATTGTTTCTGCAGTGTATTTTGGACTCTAGTCACTGTACATTACAGAGCAAGCTTAAAGCAATGCATAGTTAGCCGATAGGGTTAGAGCAATCGAGTGGAATCCCACAGATTTTATTGTAAATCCTAGAATCTTATTTTGAAAAATAGACAACTTCATTTTTCCAAGACCAAAGCACACTTAACAAATGGTATAGGGATACCAGCAAAAAGGTGACATCTAGTGGTGAGTGATATTGGCATGATTTATAACAGAAACACCTACTTTTGTGCATTTCTGTTTTCATAATGTACACACACACATTTACGAACATATACACACATCAGTGGAAAGTGGGGCTGCATAATCCAGCAGGATCTGTTGAGTGGGGACTAATATAAAATGATGATCTCTGTGTTAATAATTGTTAACTGAATGGGAAACTTTATTCCTAGTGCAGGACCTAAATGATATTGCAGCAACCTGCAACATATTCATATGAGGGAATCCTATTTTTATTGCCCACTTGGGACTACTAGAGCTCCTTTGGTTTAACAAGAATAGATATTTCTATTAATTTATAAAAGGGATGAGTGCAAGAAAGGTTTGAATCTAGTTATTCCCTTTAAGTAATATTAAGATTAATGTTGAGGCAAAATAGTGAATAGATCTGTTATGTACGCTACTGTGTTAATAGTTATGTACACAAAAGTTAGAAAAGAGTCTGCACTTCTTCAGAGGAGCCCTTCATTTTGACAACATGTGTTCTGTATAATAGTGCATATCAGTTTGGTACATTTGGTTGTTTTAGGTGATGTCTGAGGCAACCCAAGCTAATTGTAAAAACATCCCTTCCCATAAGAAACCATAAGTTTCTAATAGGCATAAAACATCTGGCAGAAGTGATGATGAACTGGTGTTTGTTTTTGTTGACATCAAATAGGTAAACGGATTGGGTTATATTTGCAGTTTCTGTCTACATCACAGCCTTTTGGTGACTCCATATTCATAATGACAAAAGAACATTTTCTCCAGATGAAGTCAAAGATCTGTTCTTTTACTGTAAAATTATTGATCTGTTAAAAAAAAATAAAAACACCCAGAAGCACTGCAACATTTATATGTGCTCTACTTTGGAAATTAGCTAAATTAGCTTTAAAAATGCTTCCCAAAACAGAGACACGAAACACACTGCAGAAATAATCCAGTTTCAGACGACTTTAATTCCCCTGGCTCAGTACTAGAGAATCCTAGGAAATGTCGTTTGTTGTGACCCCTTCTCTAACAGAGAAGGCTAAATGCCTCACAAAACTACAGTTCCCAGGATCCCTAGCACTGAATGAGGCAGTTAAAGTGGTCTCAAACTGGATTATTTCTGCAGTATGTTTTGGACCAGAGTCCCAAAATGCTTTTGATCTAAAACTACCAGAATCCCTGATTATTAGGGTGCTGACTGACTGGAAGTGCTAGTCAACAACATTAGAGGATTCAAGTTTAACTGGTATAAAGAGTTAGGCTCCATTTGTTTAAATGGGATGAATGTTTCTTTAGATTTCTCTGTGTAAAAAGGTTTTTCTCTTCCACAGAATACAGTGAGAGGCAAAACATAAACATTCAAACCTGGATTATTATATATACATAGTTTGGGAAATCACAAAATCATAGAGTTGGAAGGGGACTCATGGGTTATTGAATTTAATCCTTTGCTCATGTTCTCATTTTTTAAAATGGGGACTGAAATCTGAATGCCAAATTTATATCCATGATCTCGATAGCATTACCTTCAGGATGAATTGAACCAGCTCTGTTCATTCAGCATATTTGAATATTGAAACAGAATTTCCTGCACCAAACCAGTTGCTCTTCTTTGCTCTGCTTCAAATCCTCCTTTCACAGCTTATAAAACTGTATTAAGATCATTATATTTGTGCCACTGTCTGTCATTTCTGTGTCATATCCCCATTTATTTTATTTTGTAAAATCTTATCTTTTTCTGTCTTAAATCATCTTGAAACTAACCTACTACTCTTCTTTTTTCCTATATAGCTAATACACCACCAATTAAAAAAAAACTGATGGTATTTCATGTATCACATATATCATGTTTTCTATGTTTGGCGTCTGCCATGTTTTACTAAATGAATATGCAGGTTAAATGTTACAGCAAATTATTATTATTATTATTATTATTATTATTATTAACCTTTATTTATGAAGCGCTGTAAATTTACACAGCGCTGTACATACAAATGCAAGTTAATTGCTGCTCTCCAGCACATGAACATTCCTGTGACTTTTTGCACTGATCAAATCTCTTTCCACCCACCCCATTTTTTTATCACCACTGCACTCAATGCACCATTAGAATCACTAACAACTGCTTGGGTTTGAAGGTAATTCTGTTCTTTATTTTTCTGGTTCATACTCCAGGAAAAAATAAAGCTTGATGCTGAAAGGGAAAAACTAGAAAAGCTTCAGGAGCTTTACTCCGAGCAGAAGACCCAGCTTGATAATTGCCCCGAGTCCATGAGGGAACAATTACAACAACAGCTAAACAGGGTCAGTAGCATGGATTCTATGAGTGTGTGTGTATGTCCAGTTAATTGTAACATGATCAAACACAGGTGTCCAGAGACTTTCTGTTTGTTGAAGGCTTTAGGGTGAGTTTAGTTCTTTGCTAACAAGAACACTGCATAGTGAAAAGATAACAGAATGCAAAGAGCTGGATTAAGAATCAGTTTGTGTTACACACTTTAAAGGTTGTCAACAAGGTAATACTTAATACTCTGTGACCACTGGCTAAAAACGAGCTAAGCGTATGCAACTGGGATATTTAGTTATAATTTTGGTAATCTTGCCATAAACGAAGTACAGACATTCTCAACACTAATTAATGTGACCTACAATTTAGTGCATAGATTTTATTACATTTACAATTGCTTTTACTACTGTTCTTGTTTGTAGAACTGCAGTACCTATTTTTTTTACATTTTCTTGAAATTGTTCTTCCCAAAGCTCTTTCTTGCACTATAAGTTGTGTTTGAATAGTGCATTTTTATGTGAATTTATTTATTTATGTATTTATATTGCATTTGGGAATTGCTATAATGCAACTGGAAGAAGAGGCCTAAATATTCTAAAGCAAACAGTATGAAATTCATGGCACATACACACAAGCAACAGGAAGCAGGAGGTTGTATCCAGTAGTGGCTTTACCTTAGCAGGAGCTGCTATTTGCAGAAAGAACTTACTTTTTTGGACAGAACACTTTTCAGTTATCCCCACCGCCACCACCTATCCACTATAGATATCCACACTCTATTGCCCCCTTAAGTTTATATTATTTCTTAATTTTTTTTAAAGCAGCCTTGTGAGAGTCCCATTACTGAAAGGCAGAATATAACATTATTAAATAAATGCAAAACCAGTTCTATTCTGGAGGGTCCTCCAACTCTCAGGAGCTGCTTTCTGGGAATAATAGGAGGCTCACAGGTAGAGGAAAATTGGCAAATATCTGGTATCCCAATTGGTGTTTGCAAATGGGGTTTCCATTAAGGCCAATTGGGTCCAGTTCTCAGGATGTGAAGAAACATCTAAACCTCCACGCTCTAGAAGTATGCAGGGTATGTCTTTTACATTGCCTTACATTTATACTGTACTGTAGTTCTACAAGAACCTGATGCAATCTGTGATTAACAGATTCTGCAGTCACTAATTGTTGCTAATCTGCAACAATAGAAGGAAAGAATTGTTTTTTGTTTTTTTTTTTCCAAGATGTTAATCTCTTGCTGAAAAATACAAACACTCCCATTATTAATCTGGCCCAATGTCTTGAAATTTTTTTCTATTCAGACATTGGTCATGAATTTGAATTTCCACAGATCTGACAGCATTTTTCATATATCAAGGAAGATATTTTTTCTAAACTTTCAGAATCTTGGAAATGTCATAATTCTATTTCAAATTTCTGTTTCTTGTGTTCTGTCTGAAAATTATCCCTTTATTCCACCTCCCACCTTTTTAATTAGTTTGGCACTGTTTCAGAAGTATTGATTTGTACAATCACATTCAGTGGGTTTTTATTTCTGTTTAATTTTATTTTTTAACTAAGAGAAAACTAAGGAACAAAACAGACTTTGAGTACTGGATCGGGGCTGCAGCAACCACACACCACGGCCCCAATTTAAATGCCACATCCTTTTGGCACAGAAAAAGAGTGCCCTTGCTGCTGCCACATGGCTCTTTCCTATTTCTTCAACGCAGCAAATGTTGTGCTGAGGAAAAGTTGTGATGCTGCCCACCATCTGGGCAGGCAGGCAGCGTGACGCCTCTTTGGAGGTGGAGCTGGGGCATGCAGCATGCAGTTGCCATGCCCCCACTCCATCCTGATGCTGCCCTTTTGGCCGGCCTGTACAGCCCCTATGTCCCCAATACTAAATGATGAAAGCACAGATACCTGTATGTGGAAAATCTTTGAAAATCAGTACTGGGGCAGTTAGAGGCATTCTGGAATAAAAACAATGGCTAACCAAAAGTGTTTCTTTCTCACCTAAATAAATAATTGTAAATGAAAATTATCAAAACATTTAAGAAGAATACTTGCTGAAGGAATGAGCAAATGGGGGGATCTTGTTTGCAGAGACCCTTTGATACCATAGACAGAGAAATGTGTCTACTTGGTGGCTCTTTTGCACTGCTGGCTCTTGGGAGTTTTTAAGAAACTAGAGAGACAAAAAACGGAGTCCATTCAATAGAAATCACAGAGGGGAAAATGGAGACATGTCTGAAAGTGATTGACAGTGCATCTACTGAGATGTGGCTCCCATGTTTTTCCTGTGGATCCTGGGAATTACCTCATTATCCAGGATTTGGGTTATAGTTATAATAACCTTGGCTGCAATATTGAACCAGGATCTCTTTTCCACCATTCCATTTGGTTTAGGCAACCTTTTAAATTATGAGACTTCCTTTATAGAACCAAAGAATGAGCCTAATTTACAGTCAGCCCCCCTTATCCACATTTTTTTTGTCCACGGATTCAAGCATCCACGGCTTGAAAATATTCAAAAAAAGTATAAATTCCCAATAGCAAACTTTGATTTTGCCATTTTATATAAGGGACACCATTTCGCTATGCCATTGTATTTAATGGGACTTGAGCATTCACGGATTTTGTTATCCATGGGGGGTTCTGGAACCAAACTCCAGTGAATAACAAGGGCCCACTGTATAAACATCATCCTTTGACCCTTCCAAATCATATGATTTCTTTCGAGGCTAAACTCCACATTACACAGAAGTCTGTGTAAACATCATCTGACTTTTATTTAAATAAAAAGCATACCCTGAAGTTACAGTGAGGGGAAGGACAGGCATGGTAATGGCCTGATGTTGCAAGCCATTTTTCCTCCAACATGCAGTAATTCTTTGGTTAGAAGCAAGAGGCAGCCTTGCATCCAGCAGCCTTTCAGGATGGGAGGAAGGATGTAAATCAAATTCTGAACCAGCCCAGTACAGTGCTATTATTTACTTTGACTCATGCTTCAGTATAACCTAAAGGCACCAGGTCTCATCTGAACTTGGAAGCTAAGCAGGGTGAGCACTGATTAGTACTTGGGTGGGAGATGTCAATGAATACCAGGTGCCATAGGTTGTATTTCAGAAGAAGGAACTGGTAAAACCATCTCTGAGTATACTCTGCTTAAGCAAATTATGAAATTCATAGGATTGCCATAAGTCAAAAGGTAACTTGAAGGCACACTGTGTAGTTCCACTCACCTTGCTGCAGTATGATCAAGAGATGACTAAGCTGAAATGAAGAAAAACAAACCAAAGTGAATTATTATCTGAAACCATTATTTCATTTCTGTGACATTATACATGAAATGAATACTCAGCTCAACGCTTAGTTGATTTTACATTGGATTTTTAGGGGAAATCACTTGCTCACTGGAAGTTATTTGCATAGGATTGGATTACGTGGTCTGCTTACTCTAATAGTGTTCAGTTTATAATTTTGCTTATTATTAAAGGATGCAGACCTGTTGGAGATAGAAAGCAAACATTTTGAAGATCTGGAATTTCAGCAGCTAGAAAATGAGAGTAGGCTTGAAGAAGAAAAAGAGAACTTAACCCAGCAACTTCTGCGTGAAGTGGCTGAATATCAGCGCAACATTGTCAGTAGAAAGGTAACTTTTTAAAAAGTTGATCAGCATATTACTTTTTATGGTTTATTATGGTTTATTTCCACTTTGTAGTCAGATTTTACTGATGTTCTTTTGCTATTGTTGTTGTTTATTTTGTTTTGAATAGGGTTTTGTGCATCCAATTATTTTCCCCTTTTCTCTCCTGTTTTTTGAACCTCCGTATAGATTCCACTCTCTTTCTCTCTACCTAATTGTTAAAACTGTATTGAGTAAATCTGCAATCTATGTACGTATTATAACGTTACTGTTTCTTAAAATGAACAAACCAGCTGTCATCTAAAGGAACAAAGAGATACTATGTCTTTACTAGAAACATAAATCCTCACTTATTTCATTCTTATGTGTATAAAGGATTTCAAAACTTTTCTCCCCTTGCAATAAAAGGATTTCAAAATGTTCTCCTCATTTTGTGCAATTACAGGACCTTTTGCACATTTTTCAACAGTGTTTTGCATTTGTGAGTGCGATTTTTAATGCAAGTATTTATTTATTTATTTATTTTGCAAAAGAAAGAATGAAAGCACCAAAATTCAGAAAATCTCATGGCAATTTACCATTTTCTTCACAAGGTGTTTTAACCCATGAAGGTTAAGAAAAATTTCACTGAGGCTAAGAAAATGTGCAACTTTTCCTTACATTACAAGTCTCTCCATGTGAATTTATTCCTGGCAAACAGGATTGGTGCTGTACTGTTGTATTCCCAAGTTCATATTGAATGTATGTTGATGCTGTCTTCATAACAGGAGAAAATTTCTGCTCTCAAAAAACAAGCCAATAATATTGTCCAGCAAGCACAGAGAGAGCAAGATCATTTTGTCAAAGAGAAGAATAACCTGCTTATGATGTTACAAAGGGTAAATAAATTTTCTTGATCATCTACAACATTATTTTAAAATAACCCAACAGTGTTATAATATTCTTATAGGTTCATTACACAGTGACCAAATTCTCCACCACAATACCATAGTCAGAAGTAAGTTTTATTGAGTTCAGTATGGCTTACTCTCAAGTAAATAGGTATAGGATTTCAACCTAAATTAGGAATTGTCTTGACCCTAAAATGAAGAAGTCATTCTTTTTAATGGATGTTACTGATATAAACAGAGTAAATTTCCCTTTTTTTCAGGGACACTAGAGTCCTGTTTTTGCTTCAGTCATGTACAGCAATAATTTTGAAAATAGAGGAATTTACTCCCTATAAATTAGTTGTCCTTTTTCTGCAGGGTGTGCATCTTAGACTTCCAGGAGTACTGAATTAAGCAGGATGCTTTTTTTCTTTGACCAACTGCTGTTGGTTCCTCATTCATGCATACCTGTGCTTTGGATAGCAAACACATGAAATGTAGATTGTATCCCTGCACATGCAGATGATTTTAAAACTCTGTCTGTGCATTGGAAGGAATTTGGCCTATGTGGGACTTGAGTATGTACACAAATGCTTTAAAATGTATGTGTACATTTTTCCTTCAGTGGAGTGAGATCATTCTGAGATAGTATTCTCCTCCTACCCTTTGAAATGGCAAAACCTTCAGGACATATGCCCTGTTGTGGACACCAGATTATTTGTTTGTCTGTCAATTGGATGTACCCCCTGTCTTTCTCCCAAATATAGGATTCAAGTTTGTATAGAGCCACCATGGTGTAGTGGTCTGAGTGTTGGACTGGGACTTCATGAGATCAGGGTGCTAATCATTACATTTGTCAGGCCATCTGTTGGGAGTGCTTTGATTGTGTATTTATGTATGGCAGTGGATTTCACTTCTAACTCTATGATTCTATTATTTATCCATGAAAACCCACAGGATATCCTTGGGCAAATCACATACATTCAGCCCAAAAGAGATTGGCAATGGCAGACCGCCACTAAATACATCTTGCCAGGAAAACCCTAGAATAGATTCACCATAAGTCATAATCGACTCGAAGAGACATAACAGCAGCAAAATATTATTTACCAGAATGATATGCCTAAAATACAGAACAAGAGCAACTATTTAAACAGAAGTTAAAGTACCATTAAAAGCAATTAAAAACACATTTTAGAAATACATCCCTAAGAAAAGTACAGCATTCATCTGGTGGTAACAATCTCTGTTCTCAGCAGCCCAAAAGCCTGCATAAATGAAAAATACATTGTGAGCTTGTAGAAGGTAATACTTTAGGGAATGATGCATGGAATGGCTCTGAATACACTAGGATGTAATTGTATGATCTAGGATTGGAAGAAAAGAAGAGACTGGGAGATAAACTGCAATTTATTTTTGTACAATTTCAAAATGAAGCTATATGAGAACGTTATTAGTTCTTTCTCTTATTTCTGATTATTGTGAGCAAGACATTAGAGCTCTTCTGTGGATGTCATGTAAGTGGTTTGCAAAATCTGTGTCTGAAATATAAGTTGGTCTTAACAGGAGAAGGAAAACCTTTGCAATCTAGAAAAGAAATACTCTTCACTATCAGGAGGAAAGGGATTTCCTGTAAGTCCCAGCAGTCTAAAAGAGGTAAGTACAAAACTTGGAATTATGGAGAAATGAAGAGTTATTATTGTTGTGTTTCCTGCATTAGATGGTAATTTGCAGCAACATATTTTGTAATATTCAATGTGAAATGATGTTGGATTACAGTTTTCTCTGTATGAGGGCTACTGTTGATATTTGAATTTAATTTAATAATGGTCAGTTTTCCTAAGCAGGATTTTGTAGTTTGTAATTTGACATAGCTGTATACTTGTTGGTTGTGGGGTATACAGCTTGATTACCCATGACTTTAACTGGTCATCTGTGCATTCATGCATGTTTGCAGAACGTCATCAGTTGAAACATTCTTGAAAACCAAAGCTTTAAAGTAGGACGCCCCCCCCCCCCCCCCCAATAAATGAATACGGTGTACTTCCCTCTTTCTCCTTAGTTCTAAAGATTTCCACAGTGGGAAGATAGGACATCAAGTGTAACGGCACAGCTTCACAGGGAATGAGTGTGGGTTGTATGCATGCGTAGATGGCCACTCAAAGAAAAGTAAGCAACATTATGGTCTCTGTGCAACACATGGATAAGTAGCAACCTGACTTATTGGTTGTGGGGAAAGTCATCTCTGTAGGATTGACGAGAGCGTGACCAAAGTAAACATTCTGATGAGACTGAATGCCCAAGTAGTAATGCTCAGTGAATGTCAAGTGCTGGAGAAGTAGCTCCTGTCCTGGTAGAACATGTCCAGATGGACAAAACATAGAAAAGTAATATTTCTCCTTCTCTTTCATACAACATTAAATGTACATGTACTGTACTTTGGAGTTTCATACAGAGACATAGCGTTTTAGTGTGATCTTCTATTTATGTTGCCTTTTGGTTACTTTTAAATGTTTAGTTTTCTAAAAAAGAAAAAAAGTAAAATAAAATGGCCACAGATGCTTCCAAATTATCTGAAAATGCCTCCTGTAACATTTTAAAGTAAGAAGTAAATGGTATTTCTTAACAGCAAAAGAGAAACAGCAAAACAGGGAACATGGTTAGTCCCTTGTTACCAAAAAAAAAAAAAAAAAAAAAAAAAAAAGTAACACAATACAAGTAACATCATGGTCCACATGGAAGACAAGTGACTGGCAAATGCCAATGGAATGGAGTGCCATAAAATGACTGCACAGAACATTTTTATTTTGGCTATGTGGAACCAAAGAGCTTCAACCCTGCCTGCCATTAACAGGACCAAACCAGTAACATAACTCCTGAGGAGAAGTAGACAGTGTTGAAAGTGGAAGGTCATTTAAGATAACCAGTACTATGTGTTTTGAGATCTGTGGCACTGACCCATCTCAGTTATTTAGAACTGAATTACTTAGAACTTCCTCCATGTGCACTGCTCAGGATAGAGTTGAAATGGCTAGGTGATAGAGTATAGGCCAGTGGTGGAGAACCTTTTAGAGGCCGAGTGCCCAAACTGCAACCCAAACCCCACTTATTTATTGCAAAGCGCCACATCCCTCTGGATTTCTAATGACAAACTCTAGTGAAGTATGTGTTGGGATGATGGTGCGTGTGCCCACAGAGAGGGCTCTGAGTGCCACCTCTGGCACGCGTGCCATAGGTTCGCCATCACTGGTATAGGCAATTCTTGGGAAGACATACAGTGGTACCCCGGGATACGAATGCGCCGCCTTACGAAATTTCCGGGTTACGAAAAAAATCCATTGAAAAAAACTGTTCCGGGTTACGAAGGTTATTTCGGGTTACGAAAAATTTTTTGGTGCTTTTCGGCGCTTTTTCGCACGAAATCGCGGCTTTCGCTATTAGCGCCTATGGGTTTTTCGGCTTGCGAAGATTTTCGGGTTACGAAAGCGGCGGCGGAACGAATTAAATTCGTAACCCGGGGTACCACTGTATTTAAAAGATCTGTTTCCATACCATACCTGAGTGTGAAAATAAGAGGATATGTAATTAGTGCTTACATAAAGTGACAATTTGCCTTTCCAGGAGTCCCTATCCCAACAGTGGAAGCTTCCAAGAATGGAAGCTTACTCTCACAATTGGTGCGTTTTCAATACCTGTAAAGCCATTAGACTTTTGGCAACCAGTTCATGGTACCCCCAAAGTGATTGCCCCTGAAGTGTCAATCCTCGAAGCAATAAAAATTAAAATAGGTGAAAGTAAAAGTAGGGAGAAAAAAGGAGACCAAAAAGAGAGAAAAAACATTCATGGAAAAATGGAGAGACATAGGGGTGAAATGGATGGGCAGGAAGGGATGGCTTGAAGCCACCTCTTCTGAAGATGGATTGGGGCTGCAGCAACCACATGCCACAGCCTCAATCCATCTTGAAGCTAGCCCAAAAAGGAATGGCAAAAATCCGCTCCTTTTTGGGCTGGGAAAAAGTCAGCTTTTGTGGCTCTGCTACAGCCCAAAGCTGATTTCAAGCCACTCTAGCAGCATGTGGTGTACAAAGACTGTGCCATCGGAGCACCTTGAACTACCCATATCTGGGCAGGCGGGTGCTTCAGGGCATCATTGGAGTGTGCGACATATAAATGCCGTGCTCCAATAATGCCCAGAAGTGGGGGGGGGGGGGGTTGCCTATCTTTTTGGGCCCATAGATACCATTCCTTGATGTGACCTCTGCAATGGTTGAAGGAAACTGAATGGGAAAATAAGAACCAGATGGTAGGGTTAGGGCTTGAGTTTGAGTTAGGGTTTGATTTAGGACTTCCTAATTCAAAATTTTGTAGGTCTGGAAAATGCTCTGCAGGTGCACTACCCACATATGTGATACACAGAGACCAAGGAATAGTTACTTTGATTTATGTATTATGCTTCATCCGCATGTTCTCATGTGTACATTATGGAGGCATGGCATTCCTTTGTTTATTACAGAAAATTATAAAAAGTATGTACACATTGAACATGATTGAAAAAGGATATTAATGATAACCAAGCTTTAGTATGTATGTGGATGCCTTTAGGGTAGCTAATGGCTTCCACATGAGTTCATTTCTAATGTCCACATTGTTCCATCTTACAAAAAACATGCAGGGGTTGCTGTATTGGCCATTTAACAAATGCAAACAAAAATCCATCAGTAATATCTTTATTGGCCAACTGAAATGCACAATATACTGGTTGCAAACTTTTGAAGCTCCATGGTCTTCTTCATCAGGCAAGATGTTACAAACCAAACAGTAGTAGAAGAAAAAAATTTGGAGATCATAGAATCATAGAGTTGGAAGAGACCACGAGGGCCATCCAGTCCAACCCCCTGCCATGCATGAAATCTAAATCAAAGCATCCCAGACAGATGGCTATCCAGCCTCTGCTTGAAGACCTCCAAGGAAGGAGACTCCACCACACTGATGTTAGTCAGATGCCTGCAGTCCTTAGTAAAGATGGTATACTCGGGAGGACATAAAGATGGTATACTGGGGAAGATATATTTTGTACAGGCAGGCTCTTCCTCCTTCTGGTCATGCGGCAATAGGGAGATTTTCAAAGTCCAGGAAATTTGAAGCCCATTTCCATCTCAACAGGGACCTCTCTTTTGCAATCCACTATGGACTTTATCACACATGAGGAATTTCTCTTAATTTCAAATGAAAAGAAAGTGGGGCCAGAATGCATTCACATGAATTCGCTAGTTTAGCAAATTTACGTGAATGCGAATTGCATTTGAACTGGCTTCCCATTGCCCAAAAATAGCATGCCATTGCCCAAATTTGTGTGTGGTAGTCTATCACGCAATAATGTGAAACCCCATGATTGCGCTCGGACTGACTTCCCATTGCCCGAATTTGCATGTAGTGGGTTATCACGCAATAACGTTAAACCCCATGATTGCATTCAGATTGCCATTGGACTATACTTTCAGTTTCCCTTGTCTGATAAACTCCTTTGTCTCCATTCCAGTGAGGTCACAGCTCCCAGTGTTTTTCCAGAATTCAAGTCCCATCATGTTCATTCTGAGTGTTTTGGAATATGTACCCTTCCATACAATCCAGACAATTCTGACAATGTTGATTGAATGGTACCTGAATTCTGGGAGCTGCATTTGGTTAGAAATGGGGGGGAAACACATCAGCTTTTCCACTATATCTTTCCAGTGTTTGCTTTTGCCTAAAATCTTTCTGCTGCTATTGCTGTTGCTCCTCCTGCTGCTAATGCAGTCCTAAAATTGTTTATATTTTAATTGAGAATTGCAGCTGCTCTGATCATCGTCATAAAACAGAAATTACATTATTCATGTGTTGCGCAAAACAGAAGATTGTGATCATATACCAAAAATGTTAAATTGCATAATTTTGATAATGTTGAAAATTAGTTTTGACACATGATGAGGGGAAAAGATTGCCAGGGACTAAATATTTTTTCATCAAGTTGGACTATAGTAGCTTTTTGGAATGTGATGATGTAGAGGCAAATCCATCTTGCCAGAGATTTGTGTGATGAACATCTCAATGTGCATTGGAATTTTCCCCCATGCCAGGGGAATCACTTCTTCACATGGTTTATGATTGTAAGGTGAAAATAGCCAAAATTATAAATTAGGAAGGAGCATGTCTTGGAAAAGCTGCTCTCACATGTTTGTGTTTCAGGTAACTATAACAGATTGGATTAAAAATAAAGGAATTAAAAAATAAAACTGCCAGTGCAGAGCTACACTTGGGATATTGTATAAATTTCTCATCATGTCATCTCACAAATGATATATAGTATAGCTCAACAACATTCAGAAAAGAGCAGTGATCAAGCAGCTGAAGAAGTTTTCTTGTGAGGAAAGAGTACAGTGTTTGGGGATTTTCAGCTTATAGAAAAGGCATTTAGAATCTAGCTGGTCTTAAAACTAGTTTCTTAGGCTGCATTTGTACTTCAGAAATAATGTAGTTTGACATTGCTTTAACTGCCTTGGGTCAGTGTTGTGGAATTCTGAGATGTGTAGTTTTGTGAGATATTTAGCCTCTTGTCAGAGTGTTCTGATGTCTCAACAAACTACAAATCCAAGGAATCCATAGCACTGAGCCATGGCAGTTAAAGTGGTATCAAACTGCATTATTTCTACAGTGCAGAAACAGCCTTAGTTTTCATATTGAACAACCTGCAGTTTAAATAGTGTTGTAATGAATGAAAGTTTCAGTCTGTGTACATGTATCTGAAGTGAGTTCCACTGAACACAGGACTTATTTATAAATAAAAATGAATAGCACACAAAACCATTTTATATGGTGAAAGCCCAGGTGGATTATGAAGAACTACACATCTCTCCAAATTCAGTGAATGGGTGGCTGCAAATGCAGTTTATGTATAGTGTGATGAGCATTGGGATGAACAAATCTCAAACTTCATATATCACTAATGGGTCTAAATTGGTAGTAATTAGCCAAAAAAGTGAGGACATTTTAGAAAAATACAAATATTTTATTTATTTAGATTTTCCCCTTTCTCCCTGTATAGGGATTCAGTGTGGATGACAAATGTATCTGTTGGGCAGAGTGATTAGATCAAGAGATCTTATTTTTACTCTTTTTGTTATAATAGTTGGATATTCCTTTATCCAATGAAGCTGAATGGTAGAAAATTCAGGAGAAGAAACTACATCTTTATATAACATGTTGTACTGCAGCCACTCACTCACAAACCATAAGGTTGCGAGTTCAATACCAGCAAAAGGGCTCAAGCTCGACTCAGGCTTGCATCCTTCCAAGGTCGCTAAAATGAGTACCCAGATTGTTGGGGGCAATTAGCTTACACATTGTAAACCGCTTAGGCAGTGCTTAAGTGCACTGATAAGCGGTATAGAAATGAACTTGCTATTGCTATCCTGTGAGTGGCATACACAGGTGGAAGTCAGCCTTATGTCTGTGTGTTTGTTTTTGGTTAATGCAGAAGTTAGTATTCCCTTCCTCCCTCTGTGTCAACCAAAGTCCTTCCAGAATTTCTGCAGCTCATCCTCCACAGCCTAGTAGAAAGTGGACAGAGATGAACAGATCAGACAAACATCTTGCTATGACAGGAGACAAAATTTAACAAAGAAATACACCCTAAGAAATAAAAGAAATGTGGGTGGGTTAGGTGATAGGACAATGTTAGCATTCAAAGGATGTTACTAATACTCCTCCAATCCCTGGCACTTGTCCACCCCTGTGATAGATGGATCTTTGGTCCAACCTAGTACAGCTTTTCTTATGTTCTTATATTTTTTGTGTGTATATGATTTGGATTAAATGTCCACAATCTATTTGCAGGGATATGGCAGGAATTCCATTTGATATATGGCAGTTCATTTTCTTTCCTAGATTTTAAATTTAAACAAAACCTATTTACTATAATGATTTTTCTCATTATGATAAATTATTTGTATGCAATAATCCCTTGATAAAAGTTTTATTTGCCTTACATTAAAGCATTCAAATATTCATTGTATATAATGTTGATGATTTTTGGTATTTGAAAGAATGTTTTATAATACCACAAAGAATTGGCTGAATCACTCTAAACTAACTTCCACAGCAAAATGGAAACTTTTAATACTCTTGCATGCCTTTTGGCTTTTGCTTCTTTTTTGTGTTTAACTTCTGAATTCCTCCTTTTAGGATTATATGAGTGTAAATGACATTAGCGAGCCGTATGGTAATTCCACGAACATAACCCCTTCCACTCAGCCCCCCACTGCTGCTGAAGCTGTTCCCACTGAACCTTCCACAGCTGGCCTGATGAGCCAGCCACAAAATAAAGAGGTTTGTTTGAGAGACATTTCCCATTTTGTATGCCTTCTGCATTCACCATTTTGTAATCCTGGTGTTTTCAGGTTAATTTTAAAACTGCATTTCTTTCTTTTTCATAATTAAAAAGATGTCATCATTTAAAAAAAAGATTTTCACATAAATAAATAAGCCCTATTTGAGAGAGAATAAGGTATAAGTATTGGTCACACCTACTCCTGTATTTCTCACCAGAGAAAGGAAGCAGAAATTAGCTATGAGCGATATGAATGGGCAACCTTCTACCCTCTGGTTCCTAGGAAATAAGACCAAGGTCAGGATGATTCCACATTCTGATAAATATGATACCTTCCAACAGGACTGACTTCAGATATTTTCCTGCCTAAAGCATGGAAAGTCAAGGTGCTTAATATCCAATCACAGCCAGCTAATTTTGGCATCTGAAGTAGAAAATCCCATTCCCATGGTTTGTGTTTAAATCAAAAGATGTGGCTGAATTGCTGTGCACAACACAGACACACACACACACACACACAATAAAGTCATAACCATATTTTATAGAATAAAGGTAGAATCATTTTATTATTAATAGATACAAATTAAAGTAAATCTTGCAAGTGTTTTGTGAAAAGTTTTGTTTTCAATCAAAGTGAAGACTGAACTCAATCAATGTGATCTGAATCAATGTGGCTTCAGTCTGCTACCAACATCATTTTTATTACTTTACTTGAGAGTCGAGAGGATGGGAAATATATTTTCTTGTCTAAGAAATAATCTTAGGAAAACAAGTAAATCTTGTGCTGCTAGAAAGGGCATATTGCAACGAGTGCTACATGCCCAAATAGAAAGTAGCCTGAACAAAGAGTCATGCTCCTAAATTTTTCCTCCTTCTCCCAAGTATCTGGGAGGAGGAATGAACCAGGAATCCATTCCTCATTAGCTTATTTCTGGCTTGTCATTACATGCAAACCAAGAATCTTGGTTTAAAATTAACTCTAGTTTGTTACCAAAGCCAGCTTCATAACCTGTGGTTTGAAAATAGCTTCGCAAGCAGTTGTTTAGAGTTTATTTTAAAACATGATTCCCAATTGTCACATAAGAATAAAATAGGAATTAGGCAATAGAAACTAGATTATGGGTTGCACCTTTTACTACAACACTGATGAAAGATTGGATACAGGGAATGATATGATCTTGTTCAGCTTGTGCTTGTAATTCTTATTCATTGTTTAGTGTCAACTATAAACCTTCACAGTATCTGTTAACAACACCAGTTGAGTTTCCGACACCAAATCTTAATCAAAATGGCTTAGCCTCAAAAGGAAGGTAGAGAAGCTTACTTAACTTTTTTTAAAAGTAAGTTTTTAATTTCACATATTCATACATTTTAATTCATTTTTGTTGCTTTGGATGCCAAGTGTAGTTTACCTTATTAGAATGCCAAAGTCTATAACGTCCAGCAAAATGTGGGAACCTGTTTATTCTCTCTGGCTGTCTCTAAGCTGTTCATAATACTTCCTGCATCTGACAAAGTGAGCTCTAGTCCTCAAATGCTTGTGCCACAATAAATGCATTATCCTTTTTTCTGTTTGCAGCTTGTCTGTTATATTTTTTTTATAAAATACTCTGAATATAATTTCTTTCTTTCCTATCAAGCTAAGATCATCTCTCTGTTCTGGATTTGTGTTTCCTCACTCCTTTTCTCCTCGCCCTCTTGCACAACTTCCACCAGCCCACTGGCCTGAGGTCAGGGCTGCAAATGTTGAGCCTTTTCCTTTACCTGACACACCACCTCCTCTTCCAGCTAAGAAACACCGAAGGCAATCACAGGTAACATGCCTGAAAACAGAGAGCCTTGATGAAAGCGTGGTTAACTTTGCATGGACTTTCCTTTCCCAGCCTGATGGAGTGCATGCAGAGTAGCCAAGGCTGAAGCTAAAATATTACCAATAGGCTGTTTGGCAGAGGCATGTCTATATGGGCTATTAGCAGTGGTTTTCCCCCACCCTCATTTTGCCCTTTTCACATGGGGCAGGGCCAGAAGCTCAATTCAGTTGCAGGTTGTCTACACATGGGAAGGGCAGTCCTGCAGAAAATCAGGGCCATGCCATCCTTAATCTCTCCCTTTAAAAAAAAACCCTGTGTCTTGCTCCAGATCTTCCCAGAAAATCCAGCCCACTCCAAAGTAACACTGGGTGATGTCTCCTCTGTTGGCACAAGTCACTACAATTTGCCCAGCCATGATACTGGCTCCTCATTATTGACTATGGAATGATTCATGGCAGCAGCAGGTGGCATAGTGGGGCACTGCGTAGACAGCCGCCCAGTATTGCTCCAGAATGTGCAGATAACGGGGGCAGCCTGGAGTATTCTGGCCAGTGTAGACCCACCTATGAAGAGAATCTTGGTAGTGGGTTGAATCCAGTACCTCACTCTCTTTCCCTTATACAGTGGGCCCTTGGTATATGCGGGGGATCTGTTCTGGACCCCCCTGCGTATACCAAAATCTGTGTATGCTCCAGTCCCATTTGTCCCAATTGGGACGAAAGTTCCTGCCCCCCGCCTCCCCTCCCTCACTTCCCTCCTCCCTCCCTCCCTGCCTCCCTCCCTTTCCTTCCCCTTACTTACTTTTAAAGTGTCGCGGTGGTGGAGGCCAAGCCTTGACTTCCTCGCCGCTGCCGTGAAAGGGTGCGATGGCGGTGCTGGAGGCCTCTTGGCCCCCAACAGCACCACCACCGGACCTTTCCCACGGTGGCGGTGAGGCAGCAGAGGCACCGCGCCGGAGGCCTTCAAGGCCTCTAGCGCCAGCATCCGGCCTCCTCCATGCCTTTGCCGCCGCAGAAGGTCCGGATACCGGTGCTGGAGGCCAAGAGGGCTCCAGCACCGACACCCGCCCCTTCCGCGGCGGCAACGGCGGTGAGGAGGCCGGGTGCTGATGCCGGAGGCCTTAAAGGCCTCTGGCGCTGCTGTCCTCCGCGCCTCCTCTTCAAAAAAAAAAAGGCGCGGAGGTGGTGAAGAGGAGGAGTGGAGGGCAGCAGCGCCAGAGGCCTTCAAGGCCTCCAGCACCGTCACCTCACCCGGCCTCCTTGCCGCCGCGGAAGGGGCGGGTGTCGGTGTTGGGGCCCTCTTGGCCTCCAGCACCGGTATCCGGCCCTTCCGCGGCGGCGAAGGCATGGGGGAGGCCAGATGCCGGCACTAGAGGCCTTGAAGGCCTCCGGCGCGGTGCCTCTGCTTCCTCACCGCCACCGCGGGAAAGGCCCAGTGGCAGTGCTGTTGGGGGCCAAGAGGCCTCCAGCACCGCCATCGCGCCCTTTCACGGCAGCGGCGAGGAAGTCAAGGCTTGGCCTCCGCCACTGCCACCCAGCTTGCCCCACAGTGGAGGCAGGGGAGGCCAAGCAGCCGTGCCGACACTTTAAAGGTAAGTAAGGGGAAGGAAAGGGAGGGAGGCAGGAAGGGAGGAGGGAGCGGAGGGAGAAGGAAGTTGTCCCCAATGGCAGCGTGCGTGCACGTGCGCCACCATTGGGAACAATTTCCCGATTTGCCATCCACGGATGCTCAAATCCGCGGATGGCAAATCCGCGTATAAGAAGGGCCGACTGTAATTGGTAGCTGGTATACATTATCCAATATATAGGAGGAGGGAAGTAGTCTGCCAGCCCAAACTGTTATTTCCCACCCTTTTTTAAGACAATAAAACCTTTATATGGCATGGAAATATAACAGAAGTAATACTTTAATAATGTCATTTGAGAGGAACATTTGAGCCTATGTTAGTCTACATTGGTGAGTGTTATCATAGCATGAATATTAACAATGCATTAATTTAAAATATGCCTTAAGGAGATTATTTTGGGTTGCTTGTGTTTAAAATAAACCACAATGTATCACAATATCAATGTAGTGCATTCAAACAAATAACTTTGCCTTTACATTCAGACAGTGTTACATTCAGACAATGGTTGTCATTATCTATAATTTTTTATCACGTTTTCATGTTCAAAATGCTTTTCAGTTATTTTATTGTTTGGAAGTTTTGTATTGTTTCTAACTCCTGTAGATGTTGTTTCAAATCCAGTGAAACTTGTTCAAGGAACTATACATAAAAAAGAGAAATACTACACTTTTTCTTTCTTACTGTTGTTATTGCTGATTTTATTATCATTTTTATTTATATTCCACCTTTCTGCCTAAAATAGCGACTCAAAAGTAACTTACAAACTAAAAGAAATGCAATGTTACTAAAACATACGAAATGTTGACATTAAGCTGTCAATAACATCAAACCCAAATTAAAACATAAAAGTTAGAAATAATTTTAAAAATAAAAGCTGTTTAAAATACTACAATGCCCTGTTAAAAGCTCTTTTATTCTTTTTTATACCGTGGACTCTTGGCATCTCCTGGGTTTGGTTCTAGACACACACACACACACACACCATGAATACCAAACTCTGTGGGTGCTTAAGTCCCATTATATAAAGTGGTGTTGTAAAATGGTGGGCCCGTACAGACAGAACACAATAAAGCTGCTTTGGGTCACTTTGGAGGGATGTTATTTAAATGTTGCATGTGTCCTAAGAGTCCGGAAGCTGTACCAAAGCCATGCTCCAGTCCTAAGGACTGGAATGTAGCTTTGGTGTGGCTTCCAGACTCTTAGGACGCATGCATCATTTAAACAGCATACCTCCAAAGTGACCCAAAGCAGCTTTATTTTGGCCTGTCTGTACAGGGCTGGTGTCTCTTAGATAAATAGGAAAATTTGCTGTTTTGAATTTATATAAATAAAAACTATAAATAAATCCTGTTATTTATATATTCTTAAAAATATTTTTCAAGCCTTAGATGGTTGAATCTGTGGATAAAGAGTCTGTGAATACAGAGGACAGACTCTATGTATATATAAAGTTCTCAACAGCCTGTTGGAATTTTTAAAATATCTCTGACTGCTGACAGAGAGCAAGTAGGGGACCATTTAACCCCCCCCCCCCCAAAAAAAAAGGGAGATTCAGAACCTAAGGCTAGCTGCCAAGAAGGCCCTGTCTTATTTTCCTACCAGATGTCTTTGTGGAGATGGTGGGAATGAGAGACACATATCTCCTGAAGATTTCAGGGCCCAGTCATACAGTCTTTCGGCCTCAATCCAAGTTTTAAAATTATATATATATATTCATATATGCAGAGGGATTTTCTAATGGCTATTATAGCCTGCAGAATGCAGTATAATCACAATAGAATTTTAATGTATTTTACATTTAAGCGCTTCCGAAATCTGGAAGAGAGGAAGAAGCAGCACAAAGAAGGCCCATATATGAGTGATACTTTGCCACGCAAGAAAACAACTCCTTCTGTATCGCCACATTTCAATAGTTCAACTCTTGGACGAAGTGTCAAGGTAAGCTGTGTACAGCATATCTGCATGACATAAAATTATAGTTTGTCAAGGAAAGGTTGGAATTCTGTTTATTGTTATTTGGCTTTGTACAACTTTCTTCTTATACTGCAGCTATGACTGATTAGCCTCAGACATTACTAAATCCAGAGGTGAAGTAGAAGGTGGAGGTGGGATACCTTTCCTACTTTCTGCTGATTGGAATATCAGAAGTGGAATTTGTATGTCTCCCAAGGCTCTCTAGGAAATATACAGGCATATATCTCAGTTAATAAAGCCTCTGACCAAGAAGCCCCTTTTTGCAAAATCTTTTTTTACGTCTTCACCACTCCCCACTCTTTTCCTCATCCTCTGTCAAGTTATCAATTTTTGTCTTTTGAAACTTTTAAATTAATTTTTAAAATAAACAATCTAATTTACAATTAATATACAGTCAACGATAAAGAAACGGGGGGGGGGGGGGGGGGGGGGGGGGTGGTGGAGAGGGAAGGAAGGAAGCAAGGAAGGAGTGTGAGAGAGAATAGCAAGAAAGAAAAGGAATACAGTCTTTGACTGCCCCAGTCCTGATTGCAATTAAAAGAAAAAGAGAACACAGGAGAAATATTCTATTTTTCCAGATCCAACTAAATAAACCTACTCAATAATAACCATAGCCACAGATTATTAGATGTCTTGTTGCTCAAAAAAATAAATAAATCCATAAATGATTTCTATTCTTTCTTTCTTTCTTTCTTTCTTTCTTTCTTTCTTTCTTTAAAGGTCTTCAGTTGACTTATCCTTTAGAACTCTTGTTAATTTAGCCATTTGGGCTAATTCAGCACTCTTAACAATTAATTCTTCCATCACCAGTACTTCTGTCCATTTCCGAATTTGAGCAAACAATACTCTTGCTACTGTTATATCAAATAAATGATCCATATTTACAATGAAGTTCTTTATCCATAATGCCCAACAAAATCATTCCTGGTAACATTACAAAATATAACTTTAATGCTTTTAAACTAATATATAAATCTTAGACCAATAACTTTTCACTTTCTTACAAGTCCATCACACATGAAAAAGGAGGCCTTATTCTCTTGAGACCCCAACATTTGAAACCTTCTGGACCATTTTTGACAGGTTATTTGGAGTTAGATACCATTCATATATCTTCCTTTACATTACTACACAAAGTACACTAATTTTGTTTATTTGCATGTTACGTCCAAAATTTTGGGCCCACTTTATATATTCTTTTACAGGTTCATCTTCTGTATCTGGTTTCAGGGCCTGTATGCATGGGCCAAAAGGGCCATTCACCCCCTGGCCTCATGTCTTCTATGAACAATGCAGGCCAATAGCCCCAGGCTGGAATCGGCCAATCTGGATGCCGATCCAGCGGTCCTGGACTGACCTTGACCCAAAGAATCCTTAGTGCAAGTCAAAAGGATATGCTGTTTGCCACAGGTTTTGTGGAAACTGTGATGACAGCAGGGATACCATAAGGCCCCATGCGCTCCTTACCTGCTGCCACTGCAATGTCTGTGACATTGACCAGGGGTACCTGTACATGGGGGTGTAGCCAGCTGCACCATTTCTGCCCTTATGAGCTTCAATGAGGGCCTTCTGAGAACACATGACGTGCCATGAAAAGGGTGTGTGGCAGAAGCGGCTCCATAGAGCTTTGGGTTGTAAACACCTGCCTGTCACCACACTGGTCCAGGGACGGACCCCGGTCAGAACCAGAGGATATCACGAGAATGGCCTGTAGTGTCCTGCCCATCTGCTCAGTCCCTCAGAAGCCATTTATATACTTTTTAAAAAATATATATAAATTACATAACTCTAAATAAAACTCACTGTATGGCTGCATTTCTCTTTCTTGATTAAATCTGTGATTAAGTTGCATATACGCTAATGAATTAAGATCTTTGCCTTCCTTAAGAATCTTATGTCTTGATTTTAGTTTCCAGCTATCTTGTTCACAATACAAAAGTTCATAGTGCAATCATCTGCAATTTTTAATTCATTCTTTCCTTTAAAAAAGCATCCTATGGTGAGGTAGTTAATATTATTAGCTACTTCCAAAATCCTTCACTGAGCAGATATGAATAACAGAATGGGCATGAGCAGATAAGCCTTCCTCATCAGCTCTTCCAGCATGTTAAGAAAGCATAGATCTATAAATGTGGCCACCAAAGTAGAAATCATTTAAAAAGTAGAGCCTGAAGAAATAAGAAGTCATCCCTGGATGCATTTTGGACTACATGTTTTTTTTTTAAAAAAAAATGTTTCCTTATGCAGTGTTTTCCTGTCCTTGTTTAATTTGACAAATGTGCATAGAGCTTAATTTTGAATAAAAAGTTTGCTAAAACATATTGAATTGCTCTTCTTTTTTTCCAGGAATAGGAACATGTCCCTATTTTTTTTCATGTTATTTCTACTGCTGGTACCAAATTTTCTGTTTAAAAAGTAATGTCTGAGAATATACAGTGGTGCCTCGGGTTACGAAATTAATTCGTTCCGCCATTCCTTTCATAACCCGAAAATTTCGTAACCCGAAACACTTTTCCGTTAGCACTGGAAAGCCTATAGCTGCACTTTGCAGCATTTGAATTTCGCGCCGAAATGAATTTCGTAACCCGAAAAATATTTCGTAACCCGAAACAGTTTTTGCCAATCCAACTTTTTCGTATCCCGGAAATTTCGTAACCCGATCATTTCGTATCCCGAGGCACCACTGTATCTGTTTTGTTAACTGAGTTACACCTGTATAAACTCCTGATGCAGAGACAACTTGTGAATTTCACCCAAGAAGGAAGACGGAATCTGTGCTTTCAGTATCAGAATTAACAAATTGTACAGAACAAAGAGCAAATCAATTGTAACTGACATGGATTTAAAAAAATGTTTGACTAAAATTGCATATTTCTAAATTGTAGGGTCATCTCCCACTTGGACAAAGCAATAGCTGTGGCAGTGTACTGCCTCACTGCTTGGGAACTATGACCAAAGAGTCTGAATCAAGAAGAACACATAAAGGTAAGCTGATTTACAAAATACCTTCATACACTCATGAGCACTATGATAAGAAGAAATCTCATTTCATAGTAATAATTTTTTCTACTGAATTTGACGGCTAAAATGTATTTATTCAGCTAAAGTGCTTTTATGGCTCATAATAAGTTTTGATATAATTGTTGCAAGCTTTGGCCAAATTTAGAGACTGTTTGATTCTGCATCTATTTAGATACAAAGCACACTGACATGGTTCTGTTGTTGCATAAGGTGAACAATCCCAACTGATCAATAGGTTTTACAGTATAATATATTCCTGCTGCAAACTAGCATGATGTAGTAGTAGTTTAAACGTTGGACTATGACTCTGGAGATCTGGGTTCAATTCCCCACTCAGCCATGAACCTGGATGACCTTGGACAAGTCACATGTTCTCAGCCTCATGGGAAGGCAATGGCAAAACCCCCGTTGAACAAATCTTGCCATAAATTGGAAATGACTTGAAGATGCACAAAAACAGCAATAATATTTCTGCTGAGAAGTAAAACCCATTGAATTCCCCAAGACTTAATCTCAGGTTAATCTACATAGATTCCAGCCTTAGGCTGATTAAAAACAATACTTCATAAGAAGAAATTTGCTAATCAAGTGTATTGTCATACCAAGATTTACTCACAAGTTACTGCTTTCTTGTGATCTCTCAACATATGTGGGGGTCTGTTGTTTCACATCACTGCACATCAAGAGGATTGTTTTTAAAAGAAACACTGTCCTAACCATGGAATCCTAAAAAGAAATCCTAATGAAGGCCTGAAACACTCTGGCCAAAAAAGTGGCTTTTGGCTTCATTGGAGATGCACCATTTATACGACACACATCTCCAACACAGCAGAAGCACCAAGGCCATGCACTGATCTTTTAGACCGGAGCAAAAAGGAGCCGGGATAATCAGGCTCTTGGTGGTGTGGGTTGAAGCTAATGGCCATGGTCACCTTCGGAGCAGTCCATGCAGTCGCTGCAGACCCAATCTACTTGTGTCTGGAGTAGCCTTGGGCCACGCTTTCCTGGCCATCTGCTATGCTCCAATATTTAATCAGAAAGGTCCTGCTGAATTCAGTGGGACTTATTCCAGGCATGTGCATAAGATTGTGTATAAAATATACAACCTTCCATTTTCAATAATATTAGTCTCAAAGGTGCTACAAGGTCCCTTTCCATACTGATATTGCAGAAATGCCTTTCCTTTGAAGTAGGTTTCACTGAAACTACATAGACTAATTTTAGGTGGTGCTAAATTATTTTTATCTAATTTTAAATGGGTTCTTTTAATTGTTTTTGTCTTTTAAAAAACAGGAAAAGGCAAAAAAGGTATGAGAAATGTTCACTGTGTGCTTTTACTGGTTTCTTTTTGTGATTGTAACTGATGAAAGGGACACTGTCAAGTCATGTTGAATCAACCTGTGTAGAAATTCTAAAGTTCCTCCTACATAGGAAACTTCTGGGATGACAGGAAAGTTCTTGTAGCACACTTCAGGCTATCCTGGTCTTAAAGTTAAATGTAAAAAATTGCATTACAGAGAGAATGGGGCCAAAATAGTGGGCTTTGTCCTCACTGTTTCATCTGATTCTTTCAGCCCTCTCAGTAAAGCTTATGGCAGTTTAGCCAGCTAATTTTTTGCTTAACTCTGAAGACCCTAGCCTCAAATATTAATTTTCATGTAACTTCCCTGTTGTTGATGTACAAACTAGATTATTTGCTTTATTTAGAAGGACACAAATCCAAGGTGTCTGTTTGTACACTGGGCGGTACAGCCTGGCCAATACATTTACTTGCTCATGCCTTAATTACTTGATGTGTATCAAAAAATTTACTCTTTTCCAATTTAGGAAAACACTTCCCTGCCTGAAAATTATTCTTGGGCTGCCTGGAGAACTATTTTCATGATTTGTAGAGCTGCTCTGGTTATGAGGAAGATAACTGTCCTGTATAGTTTTGTCACATGGTTGTTTGAAAGATATTGTGAATTATGTAAATTGCTCTTTCTTTTAAAGTGCTTGCCTTTTCATTCCCCAGAAGGGGAGATATTGGGCAAAGATTATATAGCTGCAATACTCATACATACAGAAGAGGCAACAACTACATAGGACAACCAATCCTATTGATGAACATTTTATTTCTTTCAGAGTTGATAATTTTACAATGATTTTAGAAACTATGTTAGCATATGCAGAGATCAGAGATTTGATAGGCAAATGGTTCTGGATCACTGTGACTCAAAATAATCAAGGCTTCATTTCAGAGAATATTTTAAAAATTATGTATCTACTTGACCGTGTTCCTTTCACTAAAAAAGAAAACCATCAAGAAGAATAGTTGTGATTTTGACAGTCTTCTCTTACTGCATTGCACTGACAAACTGAAATAACCAGTTGCTGTTTTATATTTCTGTTCTGATTTTCTTTATATTTCTGGCAATTGTGTTTGTGTTTATCTAAAATAATTTAATCCAGTTTGTTTTTCTGTCAAATGTAGTTCTGCATGTCTCTGAGGATTAATGGTAAATTGAATAGAATAATATAGTTTCCTTTGAATTAGTAGTGTGAGATAATAGTGGACTGTTTTGTGTTTAAGTATCTCAACCTTTAGTCAGTGTCTCTGTATTTCTGTTCCTAATTATATTCAGTATGCTTAAGTATATTCAAGAGTGATGGCTGGGTGCAGATTGAAAGCTGTGTGATTTAAATAATGATCACCAAAAAGTATGACTAGGTCCAGATCAAACCCACTGACTTTTTCATACCATTTTTCAAATCATAATTTCCCTTTTCCCTCTTCCTTTCCACTTTCCATACTCATACTGGCAAAATCTGCAAAGATAAGTTGTTGTTGTTTTTAAGGGTAGTTGTTTTAATCAGTTCTACACCTATTACACTACTCACTACTCCACACTGCACAATTTTGGGTGCTATGTGTCAAAAGTTGTGATAGGTCTATTATCACCTAGCCTCTAAACTAGCAGTGCAGAACTTGGAAATGTTTGGAAGCTCAGATTGCATGTTCAGAAGCAGTATACCACTGTATGCCAGGTGCTGTTGTTGAACAATAGAGCTGTGTGATTATCTTGTGAGAGTTCAGATGCCTCTGGATAGTTCAGATGAATTACCCCCAGATTATTAAATTAATATATTAATTATATTACATTATATTAATAATGCATAAATAATATATTAGTGACTCATTAAATTATCTTGTCTACCGCACTTTCTTCACTGTCACTTTTTTCTCACTCTGTCTTAGGATGCTTAATCCATTTAGTTCTCTCCTTATTTATTTTTACTCCATTTGTCTCCAGTGGCTAGGAAACTATCTTTCAATGCAGAATTCAAAATTTATCTATAGTAGCTGGCAGGCTACTTACACTGGCACACTATTGCCTGCACTAAACCCAGCATGGTGAACCGTTCTGGAATAAAAATTATGCCAGTCCATGTATGATTTTTCAGGACTCCTCTCCCCTTTCTTTTTCTCCCAATGGTAGATATTGGCACACTGGCTACTCTGAATAAGGAGGTTCAGCCCCTACAGTTGGGTTAGTGGAAGCTGTAAAAATAGTTTCACTTGCAGATGCTGCTGTCTATCTTTTGCTTCCTAAACTATACTCACAGTAACTCAGAGTATTGTTTCTAATGCTTGCACAAGTATGCTCTGTGTGAGTGTTGAAAGCAGGTAGAATATTTACTTCTGTAGAAAAGGAACAAGGGAGAATCTGTGACTAGTGGAACAAAGAATTTTAGAATCAAAATAACAGTGGTTCATTTTGTCCAACAATTATATTTTCTTTTAGGCAAAAACAGAAATAATGTTTCCCTTAGATTTTCCCCTTTATAATGAATATTTTTCTTTAAGTAGTACTATTATTATGCTTACAAACTGTTTGTGTGCTTTAGTTATTTACTGTACATCTTTTGGAAATACCTGAAGCTGGCATACTTCAGATAATTTTAATTTCTACCTGAATGTAAAGAAGAACTAGATGATTGCCAGCATGTAGAATACTTCAATGATCTCATTTAGATTTTTAACCAAAGGTCACAAAATGATAGATTGATCATAATTTCTTTCTTTCTTTCTTTCTTTTTTCAACAAACCCTACTTTTTTAAAAGGAACAATTAATCATTCCAAAAGTCCAAGTAATAAAGGTAATTTTAATCAATTGTTGCGAAATGCATTCAGATAATATTTTCCATAACTCTAACAAAAAAGGTGGATAGCATGATTGTCTTGTGTGTCACATCATACTATTTCAATCTAAATTGCACTGTATTCTAACAGAATGAATTTATCAAAGTATAATCTGCATTTGACACTTCTTAAGGTAGTCTATGGCCCCATTCCCACTGAGCTATAAATCGAGTCAAGAATCGGATTATATGAACATCGGTCCCATTTGAACTCGCATTCGATCCTTGCTTAAGGAAAATCGTTCCCATTTGAATCCGCGTTCGATCCAGCTTTGATCGATTTCTCTAGCTAAAACCTGAATCAGCGGTGGATAACCCGGGTTATATCCTGACTGCACTTTTCCAGAGATTTTTTTTTTTGCAGCTGGGGCAAACTAATGGGAACGACGGGTGTCCAAATCAGGGGAGGAGCAATGTTCAAGGGGCTGTCCCGGGGGTGTCACCAGCTTTGTTCTTTCCTGGCATTCCCAGCGCCATTTTCTCTTGTTCACATAGCCTTTCTCTGGTGGTGTGTAAAACTTTTTTTTTTAAAAGAAGAAAGTTAAACTGGGTTTTTTGGAGAGTGAGGGGAAAAGAAAGGAAAGAGGGGGAGAAGGGAGGCTGGTTAAAAAATTTTGTGAGTGGAAAGGAAAAAGAGAGAAAAAGCTGAATGTGGCTCTTGCATCCATCCTTGTTTCCTTTTTTGAGACAGAAAAGGGGTGGCTGGCTGCTGCATATTGGGGTGGCTTGAAGAAGAAGGGGGGATTAGATGTCACTGTGATGTCTAATCGCCTAAGTGCTTGATTGACAGCTTAAAAAACGGTCCCAGAAAGGCAATGGGAATGGGTAACAAAAAAATACAATGCATCAAAATACAACGGAGAAATATCAATGGGAACGAGGACATGGGTCAAGAAAAACTGAGTCCGTTTGCTCCCTTTTGTAATGGGAACGATGGATCTGATTTTGAATACAATTTGAATTATTTTGATCCAATCCAGACTCGCAGCTATATACAGTTGTCCCTCCATATTCGCTAGGGTTAGGGGAACAAGACCCCTGTGAATATGGAAAAACCGCAAATAACAAAAGCACTGTTTTTACCTGAGAGGACACCTCTCTGGGAATCTCTAGGTCCTCCAGTGCAACTCAGCGGTCAATGTCCAACATACACTGACTATAGAATGGCACTGGAGTAGCTACAAATGGTCTTTCAGTGCAACTTTTAGTTAAAGTTGACCACAGAGTTGCACTGGAGGACCTAGACAGTCCTAGAGAGAACATATTAATGAAATCCGTGAATAATCAAATCCACAAATATCAAAGCCACAAATATGGAGGGATGACTGTACATCGCTTTATATGCCCAGTGGGAATAGGAACAAAGATACTCCCCTCCCATGCCCCCTTTTCTTTACTTTTCCTCCCTAACAAGCTGTGAGTGGTTGATTTAAAATGGAAATAAAAGACTCCACACTCATTCTTACAGCTGCACCAAATGGGGAGAAGGGAGTAAATATTCTTGGGATGGGCCCAGGTCATTCTTGTAACTCATTCAGAGTCTAAAATCTACAATTTTGGTCTATACCTCCCAAAATCCTCTATCTATCTTGACCAAAAAGTGACTTTTCCAAGCTCTTTAACATTAAACCATAAGGCAGCCCACTGATGCATTCAGGAGACATAATAACTGATCAGAAGTATGTCAAATACTAGAAAAACCTGCAAGATGTCAGTTTTCTGAGACTATACTGAGGGAGAAAGACTAATAAAAAGTTGCATTGCTTGAATGGAAGAGGGTTTTAATCTTGTGGTTTTCATTTTAGAGTATTTACTACATAGGCAAATAAATGAATATCTTGTGTTGCTTATTCTAGGTTATAACCACCAACATATATGTGAAGATCAAAGCCAGAAATCTCCTGAATTCTACAGCAGAACTGCCTCTGAATCAAATGTATATCTGAACACGTTCCACTATCCTGATCATAGTTTCAAGGACCATGCCTTTGACACTCTAAGTTTAGATAGTTCTGACAGCATGGAAACCAGCATATCTGCCTGTTCTCCAGATAATATTTCCAGGTAAATTGCAGTAACGTTTAAGTTTTAGCAACAAATTCATCATAAAGGACACATAATATGTGATAGAAGACCTTATTCAGATTCATCAGAAAAACATTTTCTTCTTGGTTGCATCAGCAATCTACATTTTGCTGATTTCTGGGGCTCTGCAGAACAATATTTTTTTGAGCATTTTGATGTAGTTTCTTTAACTGAACAGTGGATAAGAAAGAAAAGGAGCTAAATCATCTGCAGAGAAATAGCTGGCTATGAATCTTCTTCACTGTTACTCAGAAACATCCTTTTCATCAAACGGTTGAATGGTTTCCTTTGAAAAATAATTTTATTCCTTAGCTTGTCATTCATAAGAATTGTAGCAGTAAAAGGTAGTGGTTGAATTGCTGTTTTTGTTCATCATTGCCCATCCTTCTTTCCTTTTGTGTTTTATCTTACAGATGGTAAAGCGGAAGGCAGAGTTTTATGGTGGTCTTCCCCACCTTATTCTGGAAGCCACTATGAATATGTTTTTCAATGGAATTGGATATTTTTAAAAATAATAATAATATAGTACATTAAATTATAGTGCATAAGCTGGGGAGTGACCCTCAACTGTTCTTCTTGTTAAACAATTGTTTTGTGATGTGCTGCTTTCTAGTCCTCTGGACATGTTAAATAGATTGGAACAAATCCATATCCATTGTCAGATTATTGACAGAAAAATATATAAGTACATACATTCACAGTACTGAATTATATTCCCATTTTTATTGCTTATAGTGCTAGTACATCAAATGTTGCAAGATTAGAAGAGATGGAAAGACTTTTGAAACAAGCTCATGCTGAAAAGACACGACTGCTTGAATCCAGGGTAATCTGTCTATAAAAATGAAAATGTGACTGTCCATCTGTTTCCATCTAGCTCCCAAACCATAAAACATAAACCTCTAAAACTTTCCATTCATACCAAGGGAACCCCAAGGTTATGCATCTCAGAGTAATTGTTTTAAAAAAAAGATTAAGTTGAATTTTAAGTCTGTAACCTGCAGTATCACACCATGTCACTAGGTGGCACAGGGTATTTCAGATACACTAAGCTCTTTCAGAAAAAGCAGTCTGCTGAAGAGTCCTGTTCAAGACTAAAAGGTGTGCTTAAGCAAGAAGACTTAAAGTTTATCTTGCAGCTCATTTGGATTGGGGCTATGGAAAACAACACTTCATTCATGGTCTTTCTCATATTTGAACAATGCAAGTCCCAGTGCTGTCTAACCCATTTTGCATGTTTCTAAATTATCTGGAAAGATTTTTGTTTTGTAGTATAGAAAAATTGTCAGATGTTACCAGTGTTAGGTGCATATGCACAGTTAGGTAATTTTGGATCCATCAAGCATTGTGGAACCCTCATTCCTGGAAGAGTTGTAACTCTTGACTATTTGCATTCCATGTTGCTCTTAAAGCACAGGAGCTCTGTGAGGAAAAATGGTAAAGATGCCATGATATCCTGGACTGTAAAAAGTACAAAGGATTGAAGAAAGCTATTTTTAAAACAACTTGGAAAGAAGTGTTTCCTAGACTGCTTCCACACA
Source organism: Sceloporus undulatus (assembly GCF_019175285.1). NCBI lineage: Eukaryota > Metazoa > Chordata > Lepidosauria > Squamata > Phrynosomatidae > Sceloporus > Sceloporus undulatus. Next base: position 3,168,001 of record NW_024802935.1, on the reverse strand, counting down.
GCAAAATTAATGCAAGTTTGGTACCCCTTTAACACTCATGGCTCCATCCTATGGAATCCTACCTCTGAAGATGCCAGCCACAGATGCAGGCGAAACATCAGGAATCAATTCTGCTAGAACACAGCCACATAGCCTGACCCCCCCCCCCCAAAAAAAACCCATTGCATAAAATTATCTTTAGGCTATTTGTATAAGGTGTATATGAAACAGAAATTAATTTCATGTTTAGACATGGATCCCATCTCCAAAATATCTCATGTATATGCAAATATTTCAAAATTTGAAAAAAATTAAACAACTTCACCCTAGTATCAGGCAGTGCAAATCTGAATGTGAGAATTCCAGGCTATTGTGTAAATTTGTAAATAATGTGTTTGAAATTATCCTGTTCTTAACCAGGATAATTTTAAAAAGGGCCTATGTTGTGGTTCTTACAGGAACGAGAAATGGAAGCTAAAAAAAAGAGCATTAGAAGAGGAAAAGCGTCGTAGAGAGCAACTCGAGAAAAGATTGCAAGAAGAAACTAGCCACCGACAAAAACTAATTGAAAAAGAGGTTAAGATTCGTGAAAAACAAAGAAATCAGGTATGTAGCCTTCACGTGGAAAAAACAGGGACAGAATGAGACAGAAGGCCTCCTTGAGCGCCAGTTCTTTTGAGAGGCAAGACAGAATTGTAATAAATAAAATACAGTTGGCCCTCCATATCCACAGATTCTTTATCCATGGATTCAACCGTCCATGGCTTGAAAATATTGAAAAAATATATACATTCCAAAAACCAAACCTTAATTTTGCTATTTTACATAAGGAACACTATTTCATTATGACACTGTATTTAATGGGACTTGAACAGCTACAGATTTTGGTATTCAAAGGGGTCCTGGAACCAAACCCCAGCAGATACTGAGGGCTACTGTATTAGAATTAGAGAGAGGGAAAACAGAGAAACCTAGTTGCAACTATGCCACTGCAGAATGCCTCTAATTATTTCAATGTTTTATGGCAGGAAAAGTCAAGAGGTTGAAGTAGGTAGGGCTGGGCTAGTATTAAGCCTAACTCGGGCCATGACTCCCCATACCACAACATACAGAGTTTCCCCGATTCACAGAGTGAACTCTCCCCCCCCCCTCTCTCTCTCTCACACACACACACGCACGCACAATCTCACTGAGAGAGTCTTCTCCTTTGTGCATGCTGTCTTTCCTATCACTGTCATGGTCTCATCTACTGTGTTTGCAAAACACTGTTTATATTAGGTGGATGGCATGTGCATTCATTCCTTCCCATCATCCTCCCCAAGAAGATCACACCTCAACTTGCTGAACAGCTGGGTATGACATGCAAGAGGCATTACCAAAGTTTGTCTCCAGTCACCGTACTAAATACTTTCAAGGCTTGCATGCACCATGGGGAATGCCCCGTATGCTGTGTGTGTGAGATGTAGTCCTTTCCTTTGAATGAATGACATGGTGTCTTGAGAACTTGAGGAAATAACCTTCTTGAACTATAATGCTAAAGCCCTCCTGACAGCATGGGCCTAGCATGCAGTGAAAAACAGTAACTTTACAAATGTGAAGTATTTATATCAACATATTTGCTTTGGAAAAGCCTTTTGATGCTGAAATTGCATCCATACATCTATATGGCAGTTCCCCATGTCTGAATATCCTAAAAAGAGTGCAGAAAATCCTGACACCTTCCTGCCAGTGGCAGAAAAGTTAATTGTGTCTATTGACTGCCTTAGATTGGTTTATAATTATCTAGGCCACACTACAGCGGGCCAGTGTAGTGAATCTTGGGGTCTATGGATACCATATAAGTCATTTGTTGGATAAAACAATGTCATACATTAGAGTGCTAAAACAGAGATCTTCCATATTCTGTCTTACTCAGTGCCCAGGTGCCAGTCATATTATATGATAAATGACAGAACTACTTGGCAACAATTTTGTTGTGCAATTTGAAACATGCCCATTAGAGTGATGTATCAACTGTTTTTCAGTAGTAAGCACTTAGCAAATAGACCTTCAGTTCAATAGTCATGAAGCAGGACTGACCTTTCACATTATAATTCTACAAGCTTGAGATGTAACAATATTGAAATTGGACTGTCTGCATAATGATGGATGCTCCAGTGTTTTATAGGAAATGCAGTCATCTGAGGATAACACAAGAGTTGAGAATTTGTTTGTTGAGAATAAGATTGAGAATACTGTATATACAAAATTGTAGGAGTACTACCGTAACTAAACTAAACATGTGGAAGCTGGAAGCCTTTCTAAATAGATAAATATAGCCAATAGAGGATGCTGTGTTGTCTTTCCTTTCTGTATTTCTCAACTGATTGCGCAAAACAAAAGTGGACAGGAAAAAAGCCACTTGTGGGTGAGATGCTTCCTTACATTTTTGTAAAAGAGTTAGCACGGGGTGAGGGGCAATTCTGATAAGGACTTTGGGATTGGATTAAAGCTAGGACAAGTCAATATGTACCTTTGTATTTTACACTTCTGGATAGGATATACCATAGGATATACCTTTAAATGGTCATGTGTGAATTGGAGATTAATAATTTTGGTACTTCAGAGTTTGTAAATATGTACTCTTTACTCAGTAGTGTATTCCATAGGTTTATTGCCAAGAACAGGATGGGTAAAATTTTCACTTTTAGATGGGAATTTGGTTAGTAAGTATCATCTATTAATGTCATATATAATGCTAGCTGCTTGGCAAATCAGTGGGAGATGGGAGATATAGATAGATATCTCCTAGAAATACTCGATCTTTTCCTAAAGAAATCATTCATTTGCAATTTTTTACACGGTGCAAAGAAATTATGTTTCATGCTGGATATTTCGTTTCAGATGAGAAACAAAGAATTAATGCTCATATTTATTTATATTTGTTCTAATTAGTCTCGACCCCTGACTCGTTATTTGCCAGTGAGAAAGGAGGATTTTGATCTCCGTGGCCACATAGAGACTGCTGGCCACAACATAGAGACCTGTTACCATGTTTCCCTCACTGAGAAGACCTGCCGAGGCTTTCTTATTAAGATGGGAGGCAAAATTAAAACATGGAAAAAACGATGGTTTGTGTTTGACAGAAACAAGAGAACATTTTCTTATTATGCAGGTGAGTTGTACATTGTGCTTGAACGGGGTTCCTTCTATTGCTTGGATATTAATGTGTGTCAGTACTGTTGTATCATTTCTGCAACTTGTCATTTAAGTAGATTTGTACTGCTGCTTCGCAAATTTTTACCGTTCATATATTTTGTACAGTCAGAGTTCCTTAATTTCCTAGTTCACTTAGGGCCGGTACAAACCAAAACAGTATGCCAGCTTCAGGGTGGTGTGGGGGCATAGCGTGGCATTTCACTGCTTCTTTTCGAGCTGGAAAAAAGGCTGGATTAGGGCCACAGCATATGGTTGCTGTGGCCCCGATTCGGCGATCAAAGGGACGGCGTCAAGCCACCTCTTTAGGGCCATCTGTTTCAGTCCTTAGTCACTACTCATATTTCATTTACTCTCCATTATTTCGTGGCTTGACACTAAAAGCATAAATCAGGCAATTGAACTAATGACCCGATTATATAGCATCCTTTCCTATCTTGTCTGCAGGCATGGATATGCCATATGAGTGTATGAACTTATTTGCAGCCCAAAATAACCAATGGTTTTCAACAGCAAACTATGCTTCATATAGGTTTAAATTTACTATTCCTTAAAGATGAGCCAAAGCTAACAAAATGAAATTCAACACAGAGAAATGTAAATTCTCAACACAAAGAAATGTAAGGTACTGCACTTAAGGCAGGAAAATGAAATGCACAGATATAGGATGGGGGACACCCGGCTGAACAAGATTACATGTGAAAGGAATCTAGGAGTCCAAGTAGACAGTTGAACATGAGTCAACAGTGCGATGCAGCAGCTAACAAGGCCAATGCGATTTTAGGCTGCATCAATAGAAGCATAGTGTCTAGATCAAAGGAAGTAACAGTGCCACTATATTCTGCTTTGGTGAGGCCCCACTTGGAATACTATGTCCAGTTCTTGGCACCACAATTAAAAAAGGACATTGAGAAACTGGAGCCGTGTCCAAAGGAGGGAGACTAAAATGGTGAAGGTCTGGATGGCCATCTGTCGGGGATGCTTTGATTGTGATTTCCTACATGGCAGGGGGTTGGACTGGATGGCCCTTGCAGTCTCTTCCAACTCTATGATTCTATGATTCTATTCTATGATTCTATGATATCTCTTTCAAGATACATGCAAATGCCATATGCAGTTCTGTACATATTTTACTGAACATCTGAAACAATTGTCAGGCCCACAACTGAAAAATTAGGGCTAGCATGTTGGAATCCAGGCCTCCACTTAGTGTGTTTTCAAATCCTAGCAAGTATAACAGGAATATACTGCAGTTTCCCCCCACTTCTTCCCTTTTCTACTTATCCACTACCATGTACAACATGCCTGGAATATACACTAGAACCTATCAACAAGAGAGACAGATAACAGCATATGGAGAATCCACAACAGTCTTTATCTCCTGCTGCAGCAGGGAACTAACTAAAAGACAGTTTAGCTCTTGTTATGAGAAACTATTTTTGTGACTTGCATTTGTTCCACGTTTCTGTATCATCTTCCTAGTTTGTTAAAAGTCCATTAAAATAATCCCTGTTATTCCTTGTCCTAAGATCTTTCCCTGGTAATAGTATTTCAACTCACACTTAAGAGTAACACTTCTCAAACTACGATTAGGGAAAGTCATAAGTACTTCCATGTAAACTGCGGAGAACCTAGAAATGGTAATAGGCTTTTGAAACCACACATGGTCTATATTTTTCCAAAATCTTCTTTGCTCATATCAGGACAAAATAAATTGTCCAGAGGTGACAGCATCATTTGTCCTGCTTTAGAGAGAGACACCAGATGAGTACTCTGCATCTTCTAAGTAATCTATGGATCTTGTACACACTGAATTGGTGCATTGTATAACACTGATGAAAAAAATAGAGGTTCTCCTATAACAATTTGTAAATGAACATGTTATTCCCATCTTCAGTTTAGTCCTGGAAAAAAACATATTGTTCAAGCTAATCCTTTAATCCCTGTAGTGGGGTTTTCATCTCAATACAGTTTCTTTCCCTTATCACAGACAAACATGAAACTAAATTAAAAGGAGTAATTTATTTCCAAGCCATTGAAGAAGTCTATTATGATCATCTAAAGAATGCATATAAGGTAAATAAAGTGTTTTTTAAATTTTTTCCTGCATACTTATTTTATTTTATTCTATGAATTTTATAGATACTTATATATCTGTGTATTTAATATGAAGATACTTTATACTTGGCTGAAGTAGGCTTGAAGAGTGAAAAACATGCCTCTAAAAGTCTGCAGCATGGAATTGCACTTGTGATGTACTCCTGAGGTTCCTGGGAAGGTGTCTGATCTCCAACTTTGAAGATGGAGAAATGGAGGGAGAATTAGGTCTGGTACAGATTGGCGCTTTGCGATGGCCTGGGGCCGATTTTAGGGCCCAGCCCTGCTTAGTCCATATGTGCCCAGCCCTACTTTCAACACCCGTGCACCATCTTGCTGCGCCCCCATCCACATGGGACATGCAACAATGCAGGGACATCTGAGCGCACAAATTGCGCTTGCCGGAAGCATTGTTGTCATGGCATGAGAGCCATGACGCCCTTCAAAAGAAGCAGCCTCCCTTTTAGGGAAGACGTAGGTGCTGTGCTGTGCAGCTGGTGCAGTACCAACGAGGAATGGAGCCACCGTCTGTATCCCCCTTAGTTTCAGAATCTTGCTTGCAATTCCTGTGGAAATTTTGGCAGCTCTTCCCTCTCTAATGTCAGTGCTTCGATTGCAGGTGGACTTTGCAGTCCCCCACCACTCCCCCAAATTACCACTTCATTTTTTTAAAGTGTAATTTTCGGGCATTCCCCCTAAGCCACACAGAGAGCTCCCCAAACATGTGAGAAGTACCATAATCCTATGAGCATCTACCAAATTCTTCCATTTTCCTCTGCAGTTGCTCTCAAAATGGTGACAGGAAGTTGCAAGACATTTTGCAACCATTTTGAGAGTGATTGCAGAGGAAAATGGAGGTATTGGGGCTTGTTGTGGGGTAGGGTGGCCTGCAAAGTGTCAGGAGGAATTGGCTCCTGGCTCCCATGTTGTTGCCTTGATGTAAACCACAGGAGCCTGCACAGATTAATTTTGGACAAATAATACTGTAGTACCAGTGGAAATTATCCCTCCACTGTTACATGGAGACTTTCATATATTACAATAAACACAGATACATAGAGGGTAGAACCACCATCCTGCTCTGCCCTCTATGGTAATCAGCAGAAAAGATTTTTATATGTGCAGAATTGTACTTCACAACAGTTCAGAGAATTGAATTTATTATTATGGCATACAGCCAGCATAAAATAATAAAATGTTTACAAAAATTACCTTACATCCAGTTAGAAATATGTAACAGTTGAGAGAATGCAAGCCATTCTGGCTTCACCTGTCCCACAGATCATATTTATATTAACTGACTGTGTTTCTTTCTTTCTTTCTAGAGTCCTAATCCAGTGCTTACTTTCAGCGTTAAGACTCATGACAGAATATATTACATGGTGGCCCCATCACCAGAAGCTATGCGGATATGGATGGATGTCATAGTTACAGGAGCAGAAGGCTACACCCACTTCATGTTATAGAAAATGGTGCAAAAGGTCATTGGCAGGGCATAATGCAATAATAACCTCATATTTGGGGATGCAAGCCATATTCAGTCACATTTGACAAGCAACATAAAATAAGAAGAATGCACAGATCACCTACCTTTATGCTCCAAAATGAAATACATGCTGTGTAAGGCAGACTTAATTCTTAGATTTGTTAATCACGGTCATAGCAGAAGAAAAGAAAAGCTGCTTAAAAGATTGTGGTGCTCCAAAATGGATAATCAGATCGCATCAGCCTGTCACTACAGATTCGATGGCATTTTCCTACAGACTTTATCATACAGAACTTTCTGAATTAAAAAAAAAAACTTCTTTGTTTAAAAGTGTTGATATATTCAGTATTTCAAAATTAAGAAAGAAAAGGGAAGTTATGATGGTTATTTTTAATGTATGGGATTTCTGTACAATTTTATACCTATTTTATAACACATTTTAAACTACAGTGTGCAGTGTTTTTGTCTTAATTTACTAGAGAACCAAAGATTCATGCTGTTATGATGATATTTAGCTTCTTATCCAATGAAGGTTTTTTAATCCTTCATAAATAGTAATGAGGTATGAAAGCATTATTACCATTATCTTTTAATTTTGAAAATGCTGGACAGAAGCTATGAGTGTACTTCAGTTGTTAACATGGAAGTATTTTCAGAACATTGGGGGCTTTCCCCAGGAGAAGACTTTTTCAAAGGACAATAGCAAATGAAAATTCCTATGTCCACAGCTGATTTTCTAATTATCTCTTTCTATTAGTTAATATTTTCAAATGTTAAAACTTTCTGCTTTATGCACAGAATTATTCCTTCTTCACTTCTAGCAGATAACTAAAGTATCTGGATCCCATCTAAGAGATACATGATAGGGCAACAAATGGGAGAAGACAATATTGTGAAGCCCCACTGAAAGTGTGCACAAACTCAGTCCTTCCACATAATGATCAATGGTCAAGAGTTGATTCAGAAACTAGACATTAAGAAAATGTCCTTAGGGTCAGATGAGACTCACCATCAAGGAAAGTTCTTAGCTCTTTCCTGAATTACACATACATTGGTGATGAAGGGCTCGGATCTTTTCTTTCTTATCTTCCTCTCCCCATCCCCTTACACTGAACATGGAGCATTATAAATAAAGCAGCAGCAACAGCTAACTCAGTTGCATGCTCTTAACAGAGTTGTGTTTCTCATTCCACCTTCAAGAGTGCCATCACAGCAGTTTTCGTGTTCCCAAATCAGATGAATTGATACCTTGCATTGCTCTGAACAAGAATGCTATTTCTCAAATGTATTTATAGAAGCTTTCTTCTGTAATAAATATTCCAATAATATAAACATAGAGTCATCTATGTTTCATGTAAGCCAACTAAAGTACAGTGGAGCCTTGGTGTCTGGTGAGGTTCCAAGACTCTGTGGATAATAAAATCTGGGGATGCTCAAGTCCTATTAAATACAGTGGCATAGTAAAATGGTGTCCCTTATACAAAATGGAAAAGTCAAGGTTTGCTTTTGGGAATATATATATATATATATAGCGCTGTGGGTGCTTGAATCTGGATAAAGAATCTGTGGATACAGAGGGCCGACTGTACACATGTTGCTTGCTGTTTCCCTGGTCTTCAAAAAAATGATGCAAGGGACAGTGGTAGATAATATGCTTTGGGTGGAAAAGGTCCCAAGTTCAATCACAGACATGAATTTCTTTTGAAGGGCAACAGAAGACCCTTGTCTAAAATCCTCAAGTCACTACCAGTTGAAATAGTACTGGGCTGAAATAAATTGAAATTTGCCTGATAACAGTGGCAATCAACTTATCTCAGATCCATGGGATGAGTTCCAGTTTGATGGTCTGCAGGTGGCCACCCACCAACAGTCCAAAAATGGTTGACATTTTTATGTAATGAAGAGATTACCATACCTCTGTTTTAAATATTATATATTTCTTAAGAGATCTTTTCCATTTAAAATGTATCTGTAGTTTATGGGTATTGTATTCAAATGAATTATCGAATTTTGAACTTCAAGTCTGTGTTTGATACTCTGTTTTAATAACTGGACTTTGTGCCACATGTTTTCAATGCAATAAACTAAAATGGTTAGTTCTGTTTAAAAAGTATAAACATTAAATCACATTTTCTGAAATGGCTGTAATTTTAAGTATATCCTGTGTGAAGAAAGCTGGATATTTTTTTAAATGTTACAGTAGTGTAGTTACAATAGTTCACAGTCCTAAATGTATTTATATAAAAGTTACTCTAATGGAAATTTACTTCTAAGTGTGGTTATGATCTGGATTTAAAAGTTGTATTCCTTTAAAATCGGTAAAATAATTTTTTTTAGTAAATGATTTTAAAGAATGTGGTATAAAATTTAAATGTGGGAAGTTTGGTTGAAACAAGTAATACATACGTCTGGTTTGTCAAGCATAAAATTCTGCTGAAAATGAAACATACTAAACAGAGACATTGGATTGGATCTATGTGACCTTGAGTAACGTTTCTCCTGTTGATTTCACTGGGTCTGTTCTAACTGTGACTACATCTGGATCTCACTGACTACACTACAATGGAAGGAAGAAACTGAATTGCCACAAGACCTAACTTGTATGCTCTAAAGATTTGATAATGTTTGCAGCGTCTGAAAAAAAATGGCAAAAATTAATTGGTTTGGTTTATGTGATTTTTATCCTGTACTTTCTGTATCATTTTACAGGTTTTCTATTTGTTTTTTATCTTGCATGTTGTAATAACATTTAAATAAATGCTCAAAAGTAACTTTTTCAAACAGTGTGTCTGACTTCTCACTAAATACATTTTACAATAATTGTATGTTTTAATCAGTTTAAATCCTGTACATTATTAGTTTCATGTAGTCCCATTAAAATTAGTGTCTGAACCAAGATCCTGATGGATTGGGCTCTCAGTCAGATTACTTTTGTTATGGCTGCAATCCTAACCATATTTACTAGGGGCTATTTCTGATTTTCACTTGTTTATGTATAGTTTGCTGTAATGTGTTACCACTTTGCAAACCCTTCATGTGTTTCAGATTCCCACTCACAGGCCCAAAACAGACCGGCCAAATAAACCATCCCCCCCCCCCCCCCCGGTTTCGAGGTGCAGCATTTAGATGATGCATGTCTCGAATCCAGGCGGAAACTGCACCTAAAGCCGTGCTCCAGGGCTAAAAACCGGACTGAAAAGAAGCTGAATCTTTCTTGGAAAATGTGCACCTTCACTTGTTCATATGAAGGCACCAATTCCAGACCGATTCTAGAGGAATGATCTATCCCCAATTGCTGGGAAAACACCTGATCCTGGGTGGTTTTCATTTGCATTTTGCTGGGTCTTGATATTTGTGTTTTTCAGGACTGGTAGCCAAACTGATAACCAAATCCCAGCAGACAATGATAATTGATTAAACAGATACTAATCCTTAGTTTTTTGTGGGTTTTTGGGCTATGTGGCCATGTTCTAGAAGAGTTTATTCCTGATGTTTTGCCAGCATCTGTGGCTGGCATCTTCAGAGAATGTTGGCATCCAGCTCTCTAGAACATGGCCCCATAGCACAAAAAACTAAGGATGCTGGCCATGAAAGCCTTCGACTTCATATAAGATACTAATCCTCTGCATACCCTCCCACCCTGAAGCCTTGCCATTCAACAGAACAATACACAAATTAATCACTCCTCCCTACAGAGTGTGTGTGTGTATATATACACATATATACACACATACACTACTCTCTTCCATGCCAACATTCTCCGAAGATGCCAGCCACAGATACTGGCGCAACGTCAGGAATAAACACTTCTAGAACAAGGCCTCATCGCCCGAAAAAGCCACAAAAAACTACAGATCCCAGCTGTGAAAGCCTTTGGCTTCATATAGGTGACCAGATGTCCTAATAACTGCAAAAGAGGACAAGGCACCACAAAACGTTGGACGTTCAAGAAAAATGGAGGAAATTGCAAAAGCTAAAAAACATAAGTATTTATTTATTAATTTATTATGGTATGTATACCCCGCCCTTCAGCCCTAAAGGCTCTCAGAGTGGCTTACAGTTATTATTTTAGATGGTTCCCTGCCCTCAGGCTTACAATCTAAAAAGACAGGACACAAAAGGGGAAGGGAATGACGGTGGGGAAGAGGGTGAGGTCCAGTGGTTATTCTCTCCCTCGGAGGCCAAGGCAGATGGACTGGAGGGAGGGCTCTGCTTCTTAAGGATAAGTATAAATTTCTGCTTCTTAGTCATGCTCAAAGTGGAGGACATTTTGGAATTCCTCCTGGACAAAAGGTTGAAATAGAGGAAATGTTCTGGAAAAGGAGGACGCCTGGTCACCTGCATAGAAGTAGCCATTCATCCATCTACCCACAGAAGTGACGCATGAAATAGGAGGGTGACTTATTATATTGTGTGTTTCCACTTGCAGCACAAGCTTCAGTGGCTTGAAAACGAATACATGAGATGTTTAGCCTTCTATGTGTCAGAGAGCCAAAACAAACTACAGTTCCCAGGATTCCCTAGCAGTGAACCAGGGCAGTTAAAGTGGCCTCAAACTGGATTATTTCTGCAATGTGGTTTGGGATGATAAATAAATATTACATATAATAATAATAATATAATTCAAATATATAGTTGTGTTAGTCTGTGGAATCAGTATGCAGAGAGATCTTATAGCACCTTTGAGACTATATATACATTATACATTCATTATATATACATATGATAGAGAGCTTGTAGCATTCTCAGTGTATAGGAGTGGACCCAGTATATTTTTCCTTTATATTTTGTTATCTCTAATATTCTATTATTATTATTTGTGGTATTTATACCCCAGTGAAAGAAAGAAGTTGGCAGCATGAGCTTTCCTAGACTTCAGTCTACTTCTGCACCTGAGGGAAGAAGTAGACAGAAGTCTAGGAATTAAGAAAGCTCCTGCTGCCAACTTCTTTCCTTCAACCTTTGGTCCATTAGATATATTTTTGAGACTTCAACTCCCAGAATTCCTGAACAATGAACATACTGACTGGGACTTCTGGGAACTTAAGTCCAAAACAACATCTGGGGCCCAAAGGGGTTGAGAAACAGTGTTTCGATTAGTGTCAAAGATGCTACAAGGCATAATAATAATAATAATAATAATAATAATAATAATACACAAAATACATAATGCAAGCTTTCCACTGACAAAGGTGTGTGGTAATGATGGGGCTGCTAAAACAAGAGTGCAAAAATAATCCTTCTTGAGACTGCTTTAACTGCCCTGGTTCAGTGCTCAGGGAATTGTGGGAATTGCAGTTTATTGTGGCACCAGAGCTCTCTCTGACAGAGAAGGCTAAATTGTCTCACAAAACTTCCCAGAATTCCTCAGCATTGAGCCTGGGCAGTAAAAAAAATGGTCTCAAACTGGGTTATTTCTGCAGTGTGGACCTCAATGTAATACTGTTATGGGGGGCAGTTAAAGTGGTCTTGACAATATAATCTCCCTGATCGTTTTTATGGGCAAACGACACAGATCAAAAAATAAAAATGGCGCCGAAAGACAAACAGAAAGTTTGCACTCGTGTTTGTCTCTCTAAAATTGAAACGATTTATCTTTTCCCTCTTGGCCGCCCTCCGCCATAGAGACAAAGCTCTAGAGCGGCGCAGTTTTGGGCGCACGCGCAGAGGCAATTTCCTCTTTCGTTCCCTCGCGGCTCAAAGTTGGCGCATGCGCTCTCTCTCTCTCACTTTGCGCGACTGAAGGAGGGGGGCGTGGCGGCGGTGGCAGTGCTTCTGAGTCTGGCATGGCGCTGCCTGGAGCTGCAAGGCTGCTGTGGCGGGAGAGGCTCCCTTGGAGGCCCGCGGTGGCCCTCAGGACTGGGCTGGGCTTCCCTCAGTTGATGGGTAAGAGGCCTGTGTCTGTCTGTCAGTCTGTTGGGGGAGAGACGCATGGAGGGAGATCTTGTAGCACCTCTGAGACTATGTATATATACACACACACACGTATGTATGTATATATACAGTATATAAATGGATATATATATATATATATATATATATATATATGATATAATTATATAATATTATATATATTATGTATATTATATATATATATATATGAATACATATGAATACATATATATATATAATAGTGCTTATGCCATCATTCTCCCTTAGTGCACATCTCCACAAAGCATCTGAAATCCATTGAAGATAGGAAATCCAGGAGTGTCTCTTACAGTTGTGGAAGGAAACAGTCCCATCTTTTCAGTGATTCCATGTTTTCTTCAAGTAAACAAAAAGGGCAAAGAAAAGCCTTGGAAGAAGGGGGGTCTTTGCACTGCTGGCTGTCTCTCAAATGATAAGTCTTCTAGCCCTTCTTAGAACCCTCCCTCCAGAAGTTCCTAGACTGCAAGGTGTTTTTTTACTCAGCTGTTCTTTGCCTGTGAGATCAGTTCATAGAGAACAGGCAGAAGACTCCATTTCTCCTTTCAGCCTGCCTTTGACATAAGACACAGGTTTTCATACGGTTTCCATTTTGGTTTATGCCGTTTAACTTGCTTGTGATAACTGATGAGGCAGACATGCCCACTTTCCACACAGGCTGAGTAAGGGACTCTGGAGGCAGCTGCTGTATTGTAGGTACTGTAGGCGCACACAACTACAGTAGGATCAGCTGGAGAAGAATCCCAGGTTTATTGCATTGTTAACTGTAGGTGTGCGGCTGCAGCTGAATAGTGAAGGTCTGTGTTGCTCAAGCCCTCCTTCACCATCTTCCTGATGTTGGTGCTGCTTAACACTTTGGGCTAGGAAAAGTACCAGGAGGAAAGATGGGCTGGACAGATATAAAGACTTTGTAAAAAGGAGTTTCTTTGCCAGAGGTTTTGTTAACTATAGTCTGATACAGACAGGCCAAAATAAATCTGCTTTGAGTCACTTTGGAGGTATGCTGTTTAAATGTCCTAAGGAGTGGAGTGTGGCTTTGGTGCAGCTTCCAGACTCTTAGGTTGCATGCATCATTGAAACACCATACCTCCAAAGTGACCTGAAGCAGTGTTATTTTGGCCTGCCTGTATAGGGCCTATGTTAGGCCTGTAATGTGTTTCAATAACGTCAGCAATGACAGTCTAAATGACGCAAATGTTTTTTGTTTAGGTCGCAGACAAAAATCATCTCCCAGTTTCCTTAACCGGACCGATCTTCCAAAACTAGCCTATCATAAACTAAAAGGCAAGAATCCTGGAGTTGTCTACCTCGCAGGCCTTTTTTCAAACATGAATGGCGAAAAAGCACTTGCGCTGGAAGACTACTGCAAATCAGTTGGCCATGCTTTTGTAAGGTATGTTTTAGGAGAACACAGTAGTGCTTAATGGGATGCATGTATCTCATTCCTTTATCTTAAACATTCAGTTCTTGGTATTAGTCAGTGATGTTTAATTTTTTATTTAGATATTTATTTGATTTATATTCCACTTCTTTTCCTTATGCAGGACCCAAGTTGACCTAAAGCATTTTTTTAAAAAACAGCTAAAACATTGTTTGCTGTATATACTCAACCATAAGTCGATCTCATGTATAGATCGAGGGCAGGTTTTGGGGCCAAAATTATTAATTTTGCCATGACCCATGGATAAGTTGAGGGTAAAACTTGGAGGCTCCTTCAGTGTGTGTATGTACAGCAAGAGACTCTAATTGAGGCTTTTTGCTTCAGCGTTTGTTTCAACTTTGATTTCAGCCTTCATCAGACAGCAGCGGCCAGGACAGGGACTCTGTTTGTTTGTCTAACAGCAATTAATCACTTAGGACTCTTTCTGTGTTTTCTTTTCCTCTGCTCAAGAGAAAAAGATACTCTCTTCCCACAGCATAGGGAAATCTGAAAAGGTGCTATCACATTACCATACTGACCTGTGAGTAAGTCGACCTGGGATTTTGAGGTCAACGTTTGGGCATAAATTTTTAGACTTATTGAAGGATATACACATTATATAAAAGTTTAAAAAGAATTAAATAACACTATCATTAATAACAAGATTTTAAAAATATAAAAAAACATTGTCTTGCTGTCGACATTTTTCCAAACAGTTTTTATATGATGGCTTCACTGAGTGGAACTTATACAAAGCCATGTCTTCATTTTCATCTTTCTTTAGGTTTGATTACAGAGGCTGTGGAAGTTCAGATGGCAACATTAAAGAAAGTACATTGGGAAAGTGGCGGAAGGATGTTCTTTCAATACTGGATGAACTCACACAAGGACCACAGGTTGATTGTCTTTGATTTTTAAATGTAGCATTTTCTTCTCTAGAGTTGTACTATACCCCTATTTGTGGATAAAAATTCTGGGATATGTCACTACAGCTAGACTGCTAACTGCTTGAAAGAAGCAAACATACTCCTGACGTATGAAAGACTTTGGCAGGAAATGAGTTTATCTGGTTAGTGTGTAGTTGTTGATACTCAACATAAAGTTCTGTAAAATTGCCTTTTAAACAGAGCTTTTTTGAGAACAGAATTTAGGGCACAACTGAAAAGTGTAGATCACCCAAATAAAAAAAGTAGTGGCATTAAATACAGTAAGCTATTCAAGAAATCTAAGTTATTGGGGCAATTGTACATTAAGTAATAATACACTCAGTGGTACCATTTGAGATGGAAGTTACATAACATTGACTGGTTTGGACTATTGTATCTCAAATTAGTAAGCTGAGAGATGACTGAATGTCAGGCTGCTACATGAACAAATGGCCTTCATTCTAGGAAGCCTTCAAATAACTATAGTTTCCCATGTCATTTGCTCTATGAAACTTTCACATAATTTAGGATATAAGCCAAGTAGCTTTATCATATCTCAGCATATTAGACTTATTAAATATTATCTTCTGAATGCAGCTGTTGACTGTGCTTACCAGGTTAGCTGGTGTACTTACGTATTTATACTACAATTGGTTGTCTGTATCCACAGCTTCTCTGTTCACGGATTCAGCCATCCATGGCTTGAAAATATTTAAAATAAAAATAAAATTTGAAATAAATTCTACAAGGAACACCATTTACTATGCCATTGTTTATAATGGAACTTGAGCATCTGTGAATTTTGGTATCCATAGGGGGTCTTGGAACCAAACCCCAGAAGATACCAAGGCTCCATTGTACAGTGCACTCAGGTACTCCCTCGCAGAATTCAGGAAATGTTACACCTATTTTGAAGTATACAGTTCTTAAGTCAAATGTGGGCAATTGTGGGAGGCTTGGAAGGCCACAGTCCTCCACAACATCCCCTGCAAAAAGAAATCAAATGTTTGTGTCCACATACTTTCAAACATCCTTCACGATTGATGGGGCAGCATTTTGTCATCTTTCCCCACCCTGGCCACTTCAGGTCTAGGAAGAGACTTTCGAACAACAGGTAATGATCAGATGTCACTTCCTGTTGTTGAAAGGGTCTCTTCTGGGCCTAAAAGTCACTTGCTGTTTTTAAAACAGGCCTTAAAGGCCATTGTGGGCCAATATAGGGCCAGGGCCTCCTCAGCAATGTGAAACTTCAAAGGCGTTTGTGTTAAAAAAAATAGTGGAAAAATGTGATATTTTTTTTTTAAAACTCCTGTAGAGCCACTTTTGCTCACACAGAAAATGTTTTGGGTGTATTTATGTAACATAAAAGCACTAATACTAGTTTCATGTTAAGATTTTAGTTGGTGCCAGTCTGGGTGGATGGCTGATGCTTCATGCTGCTATTGCTCGTCCAGAAAAGGTGGCAGCATTAGTTGGAATAGCTGTAGCCGCAGACCATTTTGTAGCCACTTTTCAACAGCTTCCTGTAGAGGTAAGAAGGGATGCTGGCTTTCCTGATTAAAAGCACACACTGTGATGTTTTTGTAGTGTGGAACTCCATGTTACAGAGAACTGTTGCTAACCGACTAAATAGCCCATGTCAGCTGGACAAATGAGCAGTATGAAGAACCTTGTTTACTCTTGACATTTCTCAAGAATGGAAGTGGGCAGTTAAGGTGATCACTGTGCACTCTACACTGAATACCATTGAAATTTAGTAGCAGAAGTGACCAAAATGAACAATAAAGGTCATACTGTGAAGTCGAAGGTCATACCGCTTATTTTGAAAGAGACTTGAGCTTCCTGGAGGCTTTCAGGAATATGACTCTACTTTTTTTCCAGTGGTTTTGAGTGGGGTCCTGGGTTTGGAAAAACAGATGAGGGAGACATACAATGCCCATCAAAGCTCCAGACACTTGCAGAAGAAGAATCACTTTCCATTATTAAAGGTATCTTTTGTAAATTTTGAAAGTACTTTCTGTGTTAGTTTAGATAACTACAGTGCACCTGCTTCATATGCAGGCATGCTTTACACGTCTTTCATCATATGCTGAAAGCTGTGTGGAGAGGAAGGAGTGGCGCATCCCATAGGGATGAATAAGGCGTGTGCGCCACTTCACCACCGCTTGCACGAGCCTCATTCATTTAAATGGGGCTCGAGCATATGGGAAGTCTGGAACAGATCCCCCATGTACACAAAGGGCATACTGTAGTTAGAAAGTTGTCATTCAGATAGAACTATATATTGGAGAATGACATTTAGAAAGTTGGGACACTTTCTTTGAGCCTCTTGCAGTAAAAGTATAGGATTTCTGCAGGATTCCATCTCCATATTGTTTGGTTGGATTGGATTTCTCTTGTGATCTATTCCACTATGATTCTATGTCCCTTATCACACAAGGGACTTACCACACGGTAATAGTAGCCCAAATGTTGCCCAAACACTCCAGAAGCATGGAGGTGGGAACGTTCGTCGTACTTCTGAAACGTCACTGAAGCGCTCTCGTTCTTCCGTTGACCAATAGTTCACGGAGAAGGCATTTTTGTTATAACGGAGGGCCCTCTTTCTCCAGAGAGAGAGGCCTGGGGCCGCATGGGCCGAGAAGGAGCCCGCAAAAGCGGCCTGCTGCCTCCACAGGCTCCCCCAGGGCCCTTGCGGCCCCAGGCCTCTCTGTCTGCATTAGGGATATGCCATCCCTAAGCGGTGGTGGCCTTGGCGGCGGCGGCGACAGAACCGGGCTGGGGCCGGTCCTGCCACCAGGCCGGATCCAGCCCGCGGGCCGGGGGTTGCTGACCCCTAATCTAAAAAGATATGACACAAAAGGAGAAGGGAATATGACGAGACTGCTTATACCAGCTATGATCCAGATGTCGGTTATATATGCTCATACATATTACCGCTATTGCTAAGTAGAGATGAATTGAACATATTTAATCAGTGCTTCAAGAGCATATTTGGCTATAATTTTCTCGGCCATGTAAATGCTATTCCTCAACATCTGCCTGCATGATATCTTTCCATCTATGTCTCAGAGTCATACAGTTTACTTTTTTTAATTTTTACATAATCCATGACTTGGTAATGGATCTTACATTTGTTATGTCTGAGGCAGATATCAGCAGGAGACTTCATTCTCTGTACTGATTGGCCAAGTCTGCCTAGTGCATTCATGGCAGCTGCAAAATGGGAACAGGAGACTTAACCTGTGGTTCAGTTCCATAGCAGCTACCCTACAGCAGTTTAGGCTATTTATTTATTATAAGTGCACAATGGTGAGATGTGGATCTTACCATTTGGACAACATTTGGACAGTCTTGTTTTAAACAGAACTTAGGTATCAAGTCCTATCCAGTAATCAGTTTTACAGTCTGTCATTCATTTATCTTCCTAGGTAAAAAAAGAAATAGAAGAAAAGGGTGAATGGAGGCTGCCAACCAAGCACAATGAAGAAGGAGTTTATTCTGTACCATATGAACTCATTCAGGAAGCAGAAAATCACTGTGTTTTGACTAGTCCCCTTCCCATAAAGTGTCCTGTGCGTCTTATTCATGGCTTGAAGGATGAAGATGTCCCATGGCAGATCTCCATGAAAGTTGCTGAACGTGTTGTTGGTGCAGATGTGGATGTTATTCTTCGCAAAGGTGGTGGTCATCGAATGAAGGAAAAGGAGGATATCAAACTTATTGTATACACTGTGGAAGATTTGATTGAGCAGCTGAGCACCTAGCAACAGGAACATAGGGTTATCATGTCTCAGTCAGGAAAAAATTGGTTCAGAGCATGACTCTTCCACTAGAGAGACCTGGAGCTTTACAATTATTTTCTTACCTTTCTAAATTTGTTTGTAGATACAGCTATCTTCTTAATGCTGCATTTGCACAAAAGATAAACTGTGAAGACAAGCTGCTGTTTAATCCTTTTCTGCCCAAAAGAAATCACCATTGACCCTTATGCAATGTGCATTTTACATTTTCATACCCAGGTATATTTGTGCCAATAATTATTGCCTTTTATCTTGTAGTACAGTGTGACTTTTCCATTCTTTTTTACACCTTAAATAAATATGCATTATAATGTTTTTCTGCTTCAGTTGTGAAGTGCAACTTATCATTCCAAGCTCCCTGGAAGTATGTCTGAAAAACGTATGCATCACTTTCAGCACAAATTAATATTGTGTGGGGTGGTTTTTGTTTGTTTGTTTTTTAGAGTTATTTCTGCACCTTTCAGACCAGGCTTACTTTTCAATGTAGTATTTCACCAAAGTAAAAACAACAATTTCATGACTTAATCTACTTCTCTGCATCAAACAAGAAATATTTATAGTTGGAAATTGACTTATCTTAAAACTTAAACAGTCTTGACTGTCGAGATATATTAAACAGAATGAGTCTTGGTTTCAAATGTGTTTAAGAGGTGTTAAATCCATTGCAATTAATATATAGGGAGAAGGAACTCTTATAGGTACCAGTGGGGAGGATTAAAGCCATCACTGTCTGTGCTTGTTGCCCCAATAGTACTGGATAATACCTGATACTGCAAGCAATACATTTGCAAAGATGAATATGATATGGCCATGTGCATATAGGCCCTTGGACTCAAACTACATGACACTTTAAACGTATGCTATTGAACATAGCTTTTTATTTACTCCAGAAGGAGTGTGTAGGACTCTGATCCAAATTAAGAACAGTATTCTTAGGGAAGGGTCAAGTCTACTCTCTCATGTCATTCCCTTCTAAATATTTGGGGTTCAAGTAAATGGCTTAAAAAAATATATATCCTGTGATATCAATTGAATTTTTCTTTTTAGCTCTCTTCCAGTAGGTGAGGTGACAAAACTTTAGATTAAAAACTAACAAATGTAAGGTGGAGAGATTTAAGCTTTTCTACCCATGTGCTGGTCCTGATCATGATGCTGTGTGCATACTTTAGAGTAAATGAAAGAATTTTGTAGTATGCACTTTGATTTGGAGTTACATGGAAATAGTGCTAAGTCATCAATGTGTTTTACACGGAAGCCGGTCAGGCATTTCTGTTACAGATTGCTGCTTTCATTTTGGTAAACTGTCATTGGTGGTTTGCTGGAGAAGGTCATATTTCTAAAATGGACTAAACCTGATCAGTTTAACCAGCTTGTGAATGTAAATACTTTATTAGTTATTTGTTAAGACTTTCAGCCTTTCTAAAGAACAGGCAAGGGTGAGAATGCTGGTAAAAATCAGTTTGTTGTAAGTAATTCTAGTTGAAATGGCAACATGTTTAGTAAGAAATACTGCTCTGTAAATAATCTTACATAGGCAGTGTCACCATGCTTATCTAAGGCAGATACTTCTTTCATCTTTTTTGACGTTTACCACTACAAAATGTACCTTTCCTTGAGCAAGGGAGAAGCAGATCTCATGACATTATACAGCATGCCTGCGGCATACGTGGGCGCGCCATACGCGGCCTTGAGCATATGCGCTCAAGCCGCGGGGCGGAAGGGGCAGCGCATCCCATTCAATTGAATGGGCGTGTGCGCCCGTTGCACCCCGTGCGCCGCCATGCCGCCGCGCACGAGCCCCATTGTTTCCAATGGGGCTCGAGCATAGGCGGAATTCGCCTTACGCGGCAGGATCCGGAACGGATCCCCCGCGTAAGGCAAGGACGGACTGTAGTTCAATCGTATCCAACAACAAAAAGTTGCTAACATGATGTGGACACTTAGAGGTACATTTCTAAAATGAAATTATTTATAGTTCAGACCACATAATCAGATTCACCTCATCTGCAAAGAAGCAGGTATTTGACAAGATCTTCCTAGTGCTAGCTGTTGCAAATAGAGTTGCCCGAGAAGATGGCTGTTCTTTAAGTGATACGTTCTCTTTGCACATCAAAGATTGTCTTACTGGATTCTGACCAGTGTATGAATTATAAACCTAAATAGCTCTTCCATTTGCATTAGGTGTTCTAAATTACATGCCATGCTATTCAGATTTTGAGTTTGACTTGTATTAATGATGAACCATAACTGATGTTGTCAAACTTAGTTTCTGGAAAATCTCGTGGTAGGTGCTAATCCCACCGGGACTTTTCTCTACAATTGGATTCTGATGAAGTGCCTTTTGGATTTTCAGCACTTTGTATATTGTTTCTCTAGAGCAAGGTCTGCCTATAATTGTTAAGTATGAAAAGTGATTTAGTATGTTTGATGCTGCGTGTCTACGCAAGCCTGGATGACCTGAACATGTCTGTGCAAGAACAACATAAGCATGAGTTTGTGTTACATCTGTCACAGCATGACATGGAGGTATCAATGTGAAAGCAGTGAGGCTGGTTTATAGGTGATGAATTGAGAGTCATATTGCAAAACAAAAATGGTACTCATAGAGGGCACTGTGTTAATGGGAAAATATGTACTTCTTCCAGTATTTGGCTACAGACTGCTCAGACCCCCTCTCCTATTCTGTAAAAAGAGAAAGCTCATCAGAGCTTTATCTTCCATTATGAATTATGCACTTTTGTAGAAGTACCTTCTGTCAACTTAAATATGGGTAGCTTGTTGCATGTTGATACCAAAAGGATAATTAGTCTTAATTATGTTTCAGTGTTAGCTTGCAGCTCTTATTCTCTCCTCCCACTTGTATGTTTTCTTCACCTGTTTGTATTTTGTGTGGAAAATAAGAACGTAGAATACTGTAGTATATAAAAAGTGTACTGTAGTACATAGAAAGTCTATAAGATATGCAAGTGTTTCAAATGTACTGAAAATGTCTTAAGAGTTTGAAATGAATCTACTGGATGTGTTTTGAAAGGAATAAAACAACTATGCACAAAATTATGACGTAGCATGAACTGTAATGATGAAAAATAGCTCTTCCTATTTCCCTGTTACTGTAATATAATATAATAATATAAATAAATAAATGCAGTTGCTCAGTAGCTTTAACAATAAAGAGATGTTCTGGTAGGCCCCATTCATACTGGCCTAAAAGACATGGAGGGAACTGGGATGATCCGGATGCCCCTCCCCCGAATTGCTCCGTTAGCAAGTGCCCACTACAAATTGAAATCGAATGCATTTTGACAGAAATCGAATGCATTCTGACGAGGTGGCCGCTGCCAATCAAGCTATCGTCATGGTGACGTTTGCAGGGCATCGGAGGAAGTGTCCTCCCTTTTTAAAGAGCCAGGCACAGGGGTTTCAGCGGATGAAGCAGGGAGAGAGATGCCCCCCTCTCTCTCTTTTTTTTTTTTATAAACCTGTGGGCTTTTGGGTCAGATCTGCCCCTTTCCCAGGCAAAGGATGGGATTGCCATGCATTTTTTTAATGCTTTTAAAAGCAACATTAGCTTTCCCTTTGCTTCCCTTGCTGTATCTGCTCAAGAAGACAAATCATTCGCATATTTGCTCAAAAAAAATTGCTAAAAATGTAACATTGATTGTTTGCAACATTTGTAGCTTCTCCCTCTGCAGAAAGCAAGGTGATCCAGGATATCCAAGTGCAAGCCTGGCTCCATCTGCCTCTGGAATATAAACAATGCGCATGTTCGCTCAAAAAAATTGTTAAAAATGAAACATACATTCTGGAATATAATCAATGAGATTATCTGCGTTCATGACCTGATTTTTTCCTCCTGCAAGGGAAGGAATGCCCAGCAACAGAGGGCTTTGGGCAGGGGATGTAGGGAAAAGAGGCTCCTAAAGAATGCCTTCCCTTGCTCCCTTCTGCCCAGGGCTCTTTCCTCCTCCCCCTCCCCTCCGATGAGGGGAGGAAATGCCTTGCCCTTTGCCCACCCTCTGACCTAAATCCCTCCCACAATTTGCCTTGATCGTGATCGAGGCCAAAGTTCTCATTCCCAGAACCCGGGGTTTTTAAAAAGAAACGGTATTTGCGCCGATTTCAAAAGACCCGCGCTAGGGGCCATTTAACACGGAACGGGTGTGCAAGCCCCGGATTCGCTTGTGTGAGATTCGGGGTGAGTAGGAACTTCACGTGATTGAATCGGTTTCAAAACCGATTTTTTTTGTAATGTGAATGAGCCCCTAATCTAATTTCACTACATTTACTGTAGTACTCTGCAAATGGAAAGCTAGTCTGGAATATGAAAATAGTAACATTTCCACTTAAAGCAGATAAATGCCAACACAAGAGTGATTCTTTTTATTTTTTGGGTCAAGTGCTTAAAGTTTTCTGAGGGTTATACATAAATTACCAACACCAAACACAATTCCCATATGATTGCCTGTAGTCTAAAGGGCATGCTAAAGAATGGGATGGTGCAGAGAAGAGAAAAAAGCAGACATAGCAACATAAATGTTTAATGATAAATGCAAGGGCCAGATGGCTTTTTATTCCTGCCAAGCCTTTGGGAATGGGTTGAGCTGTTGTGTCCCCCTTGAAGTCAACCCAGTGGAGTAACTCCCAATAAAAACAGTACTTTGCCCCTTAATTATAAATATACTAAAATTCAAAATTTATTTGAATTCAAGATGGGATTGTAAGCAGCTTTTCTGGTGGGCAGTTTTATGTAGTAGCTTTTAGAAAACAAACGTATGACTTACCATTGTCACTGGTTTTTAATCTAGAAGGTGAGATATAACCAAGGTTAGAGTATTCCATGGGGTTGCCATAAGTCGACAGGTGACTTAAAAGCATGTTCGCACATGCACACACACATACCATTTTCAATCTCACCTGTGAATTTGCTTGCCCTTTAGGGGAATTTCTATCTCACAGCTTAATCTTTTTATCAGTGTGTGCGTGTGTGCACATTCAAGTCACCTATAAACTTGGGGCAGCCCCATGAATTTCAAAAGGTTTTCATAGGCAAGGAATACTCAGGTGGTTTTGTCAGTTTCTTCCTCTCAGACTAAGCCTACAGCAACTGGTGGGTTGGTGGTCTCCCATCCAAGTACTAACCTGGGCTGACCCTCATGCTTTTAGGGTATTTACACCACCACCACCCCCCCATTTACCACTGAGATAATGCTAACTTACATTGAATATATTACTGAAATAGTAAGTCAAATACTCTGATTACATACAGTACAAATGGAAATTTATTCTAGCACTTATAGTTGATGGTATAGTAGGAAATGGGGGCGGCATTTGTAGAAACATTTCTGAGGACACAAACTTATATAAATCTAATTATGACAATCTTCTGGGAGCAGACCTGCTGCGAAGCAGTGCTGCAGAATCCAGAGGGAGTGATGTTTTCCTTCCTTTGTTTCATTAAATATAAATAGAAAGTTGGGGAGTGATGCTGCTTTGACCTCAACTGAAAAATGTGAAAGTAAAAATGTTGAAGACTAAGTGTGGCTCCCTTCCGCTGTATGGCTTGTAGTGTTTGTCCTCGTAATTTTGCTTTAGGACTGCTAGACTGTGTTACAATTGAATAATGTGAGCACCGGGCAAGATGACCAAGGACAGACATTCCCTTAACATTACAGCAACTTCACCTTAAATAAAGATGAGCATGTTGTAATCTCCAGTTTCCAATTAATTTATCTAAATACCTCTAGCTATGACAGTTTTGATTAGGTTTGCATTGCTAGATTCCTTTCATTATTGACCTACAAATTTGTCTAGGAAATAAAATTGTCGCAGCTGTCAGGACTGAAACAAGCTATTAACATTGACAGGGATGCTGTGAGAGTTTGATTTAAGCTTCCAAGATAGATGGCTGAATCCTCATAGGTATTCACAGACATCTGGTAATCCTCAGTTTATTTCTCTGTAGTATGAAGTCTTGCCATATTCATTTTTTTAATATTTTAATTTTTTAAAATAAATTGTTTTGTGCATGATACAATTTATTCCATGCTAAAATGTAGCTATTTTCCAGTTTGTATTTGGCATTCTTTCTATGACTTGTGTATAGCATCTTTTCAACACTAAGGAAAACACAGGTATGGTGATGGTGATGATTAATTATTTTAATTTTGAATATTATGTTTGCAATCAAGTTTCATTTGTGTTTGCTTTTTAAAATGTTACACTTGCAAGTGCGTGTCTATACAGCTATACAGTCATTTATACAGCTTTGCAGCAGAAACGTGCATAAATATGCAATCCTTGTAGAATCAAGATCATTGTATTCTGGATTCACGGGTCAATGCTCTTCTGTTTGCAGTTTCTGTGCACATTTATCACACTTTGCTACCACTACAGTTGTGAGATTCTTCCCATTTCTAGAGAATAGATATAAATTAAATTTCAAAAACCTAGCTCTTTTTTAGTCCCCCTTCCATAGGAACAAAAATAAACGTAGCCCCTTGACATGAATATCTAGTCATAATTGACTGTAGGGGGTGGTGGTCATCTCTGTTACTAATCCAAATAGCCAGCGTTGTCTGAGGACTACTCCGGTGGGCATGTGGGCAACATGACTGCACCAAACACATTACCTTCCCACCAAAATGGTATCTTTATTTATTGTTTTAATTTATTTATTGTTTTATGTACAGCGCTGTGCAAATCTACAGCGCTATATAAATAATAATAATAATCTTAACTTGCATTTGCATGCTTTCAAACTGCTAGGTTGGCAGAGGCTTAGACTAGTGACAGGAGCTTACCCCATCATGCAGCACTCGGGCCTCGAACTGCCAACCTTCTGATAATCAGAATTGGCATCTTAACCACTTAAACCACCGCATCTCTATTCATAATCTGTCCAGAAGGATCAAATTTTGACCTGCTTCCTGCCCTATAATTTCTATGCAAATTTTGCGTACCTAATTTTCTGTGTTTATTTGATATTCCTCTCCTTGTATTGCATCTGCAGTTCTTGAACACACATGGATTATCAATATTTTTCAAATGTACATATTTCTCTGTGGTGACTATATGTCTGAGTCCTTTGGGTTCTACTGAAAAATACAAAATGGGAAAGCCATATCATAAACCCAGGGTTTTTTTTCCTTCTAGTAAAATTATATTGACCTCATATGTGTCATCCATCACTTATGCTTTCTCCAGCTGTCTGCTAAGCTAAAAACACTGTCAATTGTGGGCCCATGGGAACAGTCTTCAGTCTCTGGTTTTGACTAGATCTTGCATAGAGTAACTATGGCCTGTTACAGACTGCCAAAATAAAGCTGCTTCGGGTCTCTTTGGAGGTATGCTATTTAAATGATGCATGGGTCCTAAGAGTCCGGAGGTCACACCAAAGCCACACTCCATTCCTAAGCACTGGAGTGCAGCTTTGGTGCAGCTTCCGGATTCTTAGGATGCATGCATCATTTAAACAGCATACCTCCAAAGAGACCCGAAGCAGCTTTATTGTGGCAGTCTGTGACAGGCCTTTCGAAGTAAGAAACTCATGCTAACGTTAAATAAATAGTACTTATTTGTATAGAATAGCCTTTTTGTACACATCAGTGTAATCAGGAACATTTTACTCAAGTATCCCCAGATGCAGATCTCTCCCTTCTCACCACCAATAGACATCTATCCATTTAAAATCATGTCCTGTTTTCTTTAAGAACAGTATATATGTAATGTATGAAGCTAAAAGAGGAAGAGGAACCATGAATGTTTAAATTTTGAACAAAGACCATCTGGATTATGTACTCTGATCTCTTTCCTAAGTAAAAGGGGACACTGACCTGAAGCAGACAGGTGGCAAGGAACGGCCTCTGGCCACTTGCGCTGCAATTGGGCGACGATCAGCTCGGAACTGCAGTGACCACATGGCTTGCTCTCAAAATGGGCTGCCACTGCAGTCCCAAACGTCACTGCCAGGAGCAGGTTAAATGTGTTCCTTTTTCTGGTGGCTTCAGGCCACCCTTGGTGGCCTTGGAGCTGCTTCTAGCCACTTTGGGGGCCCAAAGCAGCCGGCTGCCCAAAGCAGCCGGAAACTGCCTGTCTATTTTGGACCATAGTATTTTCATTGTGTGTTCTGTCTATATCTTTCACTCACTGCACACAAAATGTCTAATAGATGTGGTTTATGGGAAAAAGTATTTCAGCTTTAAAAAGAAATTTCTAGTACATAATACAGAAAGCTTCCAGGCAAATGAGGTCACCTAATGAATGTTTCATATATTCAAGCTCAAGAAGAGTTTGGAAATTATATAAAGCAAATTGTTCATGCATCAGATCTTGGTAAAAGAAGGACTACAGAGAGGAGGTTTGACTGGGAAATCTTAAAATGGAATGGTGCTATGAATTAATTGGTTGGCTTTTTCTCCATTCATTCTAAAGGCTTTGATGAAATGCAGATTTTGAATAAAAGGTTGCTCTGTGGCACAATCCTAGATATGCAGAGGTGTTCAGTGAACTTTATTGCCTTGTGAGTGTGGTTAAGATTGTGGCCGGAGGAGAAGATGGAGATTATGATTTTATTTTATTTTGCAGAAAGTTTCCGGGGGAAGTTGGAAACAACCAGCATTTCCCAGTGGTAAACCCAGTGGCAGTAACTTCTGTGTCAGAGGGGTGACAAATCCACTCTGGGTTTAGGCCAGACTTTACAGGATTTGTTCAAGGTGCTACACCCTACCCCCCCAAATATTTTTAGCACTTTAGATAACTGTTACATTTCTCACTAAAACCTGGATGGGATATACAGACGCTCTGAGACTGAAGTCACCCAAAGCTACTTATTAAGCTGCTAGTGGTCTGCACTACATAAGATTGCATGCAGTGGGGTACTGCATTTGCTTGTTTCTCTCCCCTGTGGCAGCTAGTAAGTGCATTGTGGTTGGGTTGGGTGCCTCTACAAGTGAACTGGTGAAAGGGGGTTTGGCCATGAGTGACCGATGTGCTCCTCCAAAGTGGATGAAAGTATAGCTACATGGGTGGGATGTAAAATTATAGGAAACATGGATCCCAAATTCTGCCACCAATAAAATGTTCTTTCAGTCCCCAAACGAGCTCCTATAATAACAGTTTAGCTTACTTCTTATAGCAACTGATCCCAATTCTCCTTAATCCATGTCAATTAGTGACAATGTTCCTTAACAGCTAGCTGCGGCACGCATGTGCTCTCTATCAGGAACAACCCACTCAGACATACAAAATCAAGGATGGGGAGATGCGGCTCCTCCCTGCCCTGCCTCATATTTTATGAGTAAGGATTGTTTCGTTTGTTTTGGACAACTGGGAGCATTCAGCACACCCCCATGAACTCCATGACCTTCAGCCTCAAATCATACAGGCCAGTACTATCCTAATGGGACCAGATCCCATTTGGTCTTGGAAGCTAAGCAGGGTCAGCCCTGATTGGTATTTGGTGCCATATACCAGGTGCCAAAGGCTATGTTTCAGAGAAAGGAACTGGGAAAACATCTCTGAGCATTCCTTGCCTAAGAAAACCCCATGAAATCCATGAGGTCATCATAAGTCATAACTAGGCAGCTTGAAGTACATACCTCCACATGTGTAAATGAGAAGCAGTAAGTAAGCTTGGGAGGGAGGGTCGGCCTTTCAAAGAAGATGGTGGAGGTAGTGTAGGGCAAGGTTAGGGAATGTGTTATCCACAGACTCACTTTCCACCTCCATGGATGAGAAAAAAACATGCATACTCAAGCTCCATTATAGTGAATGGGTGGTGATATGTGTGTGGCCATATACACTGCCACTGATAATGGCAGTGTGGAGTGATCGGTTGATCACTCTGCAGATAGCTAGATATGATTGGTAGGCCCACTGTAATTTTGCTCCCAATTAGATGTTTGTGGGATTCTTCTGTTCAAGTGTCTCCTCTCAGATACCAGATCTTCTGACTATGGCTGCATCTGCACTGCAGAAATAATCCAATTTGACACCACTTTAAGTGTAGTTGTGGCACCAGAGCCCTCTGACAGAGAAGGCTAAATATCTCGCAAAATTTCAACTTCCAGAATCCATAGCATTGAACCATGGCAGTTAAAGTGGTATCAAACTGGATTATTTCTGCTGTGCATATGCATCCTATGTGGGTTAGGGAGGAGTTTGAGCAGGAGGGTTGAAATTCCACGTTAAACAGCAGAAGAGCTTGTCCTGGCCCTGAAGAGTGGACCTCTCCTTTTGTATCAAGAAGTACAACTTTGCCTGCCAAGTACAACAAATGAGTTTTTAAAAAAGGGATTTCATATCTGTGCAGTTCTGCATTGCAGGGATATTGCCTAGGAGTCAGAAGTAGAGGGAATACTGATTTTGACCTAAGACAACCTTCTGCTCACTTAAATATTTAAATATTTGTTGCCCTTCTGGTACACTTCTTTCAAGACTAGAGAAAACAGCACCGGGCACCTTGTTTTCAGTTACTCAGACTCTGGTTTATCTTAGGTGCAAAGAAGGAGGGAACACCAATAGAAGTATCTTGGAAATATTTTTAACAGCAGTCTTCTTGGGTGCTGCTATGACAACAGCTGCAGCAGCATAATGCAGAATGGCACGACAGCCTGGAAAATGAGAGAATGACAGCAACAACAGCAGCTTGAATGAAGGAGCAAGTTGCAGCAGACTGAAATAAACTTTGCCTGAAGCCTGTACACTGTACTCCATCAGTGCATTTGAGGGGATTGCAATCCACAAAACCCATGCTCAAATCAGTCAATCGTAAAGATCCCACAAGATTCCTCTTTTCCCTCACCTCTCCCTCTTTAAATATTGGAAGAGACTCACACAGCTACCTCTTTAAAAACTGCTGTGATGACTAGGACTCCTTCTCTGCCTATGACAGAGTAGGAGGGCCTCTTTAGACTGCACTTAGCAACGCCCCTGCTTTGACCCTCCTCATCTGCGAGGAAAATCAAATCAATACACCCTTCTTCAAATCACGATGCTTCCACAGCAGCAAAACACTGCAGCAGCCTCCTCTGACTCTTCTTAAATTTTGTTAGCATCTCTCGCTTCGATGCTCTCCACATCCTGGACTTAGATCACTGCTGAAGAGACCTTCACATCTGTCACTGAAAGGATCATCTCCATTGTCCTGTATTAGATCTTTTGTTCTTTTTCTTTAGAAAATAAATCTCTTTGGATTTGCTGGCTATTGTAATGTTAATCTGAAATGCTTAGATCTCTTCCTAGCA
This sequence comes from Sceloporus undulatus, assembly GCF_019175285.1. Lineage (NCBI taxonomy): Eukaryota > Metazoa > Chordata > Lepidosauria > Squamata > Phrynosomatidae > Sceloporus > Sceloporus undulatus. The sequence continues at coordinate 3,137,924 of NW_024802935.1, read as the reverse complement.
ACAACAGAAAATTCATTAGCAACCTCTGCAAAGCTTTCTTGGTTTCATACAGAATTTTAAAATATTCAGCATGGTACAAAAAAGCGAAGTGTGTTTTTTAATTAAAAAAGATGATATTTGCAACTTGTTTTGAAACATGTATGGGAGTCCTTCCACTCCCTTTCCAGGATGTTTTGAATAGATCCTTAATAATGGATGCTCAGTGATGTGCATCTCCTGCAAATTAAATAAAGTGGGATGTGTGTGTTTTTCTTCTTCCTAGAGATGGCCAACAGAGGACCAAGCTATGGCTTAAGCCGAGAAGTCCAGGAGAAGATTGAACAGAAATATGACCCAGAACTGGAGAGCCGACTGGTAGACTGGATTATTATACAGTGTGGTGAAAATATAGAGCATCCCCCACCTGGAAGACAACATTTTCAGAAATGGTTAATGGATGGAACCGTAAGTAATAGTCTGACATTATGTCTGTAATAGCAACATTTATGAGCAATGTTTGCTCTTAAATGTTTACCATCCACAGCTGTATCATCCAAAACAAATCAATACCTCTGATGCACTTCTCCTGACCACTAGGATACAAGTCCCATAGAAATCATTATGTAATCATGAAATGCTTCAGAACTGGAATGAACTGTATGTTGTACTCTGCAGGTGTATGCTTCTTCTTTTTCTACTACTTCTTGTTAAACTCCACTTCTAAACCTCCTTTCCCTATCCAGAATCTAATAGAATGATTAAGATATTTGAAAACAATAGCTTATTGTGATCCGGAGGCTTTAAAATAATACTGGGCATATGCATGTGGAGACAGATGGAAGGATGATTATGTAATATGGTAACCATAGATTACATTTCTCTGACAATTACAACAGATTCTCTCTCTCTCTTTTAAAACCAATCATTTAAATACCAGGTTTATCATCATCAACATCATCATAATCTTCTTCTTTAAAAAAGTTAGCATTCTTATTTTTAAAAACAATACACAAAGCTGCACGTTCTCTTGTAAAGAATAACCATTCTGAAGGTTATTCAGACAGCAGTTTGATCACTTAACAAATAAGCAAAAAAGATACTGCCATCTACACAGAAGATAAGACTTGGCAATGTATTGATTCTGTACCATTCTGTTTTTTAACTGTATACCAATTGATAACACTTCCAGTTGGTCTTGGGCTATGTTTGCCTCTCTCATGCAACTGTTAATTGTTATATAACCATTAGCGAATGATTTGATTTTGTCCGCTTGAGTACATCCATGCATGGTCGGTCCAGCTGTGGAAATGGAAGCTTTGGCTACCTTTTTTCCTGTTTAACATGTTCAGAATTATTCTCAATGGTACACATTTCTGATTTATTTATTTATTTAAAAATATTTCCTCTGTGGTTAACATCAAAGCAGCCGCATCGTTAACTAAGTAACATGCACATATTTGTCTTTAGTGAGCTGGAACTAATTGATTTTTGTCCCTTTCAATTCTGTTTCTATCTTTAATCTCCAGCTGCTGTGCAAGTTAATAAACAATTTACATCCCAAGGGAAAAGAACCCATTCCAAAGATCACAGAATCAAAGATGGCTTTTAAGCAAATGGAGCAAATCTCCCAGTTTCTGAAAGCTGCAGAAATCTATGGTGTACGAACAACAGATATTTTCCAGACAGTGGATTTATGGGAAGGTACACATATCTCTTATGAGCTTTCACTGAAGTGACAATTGCCTTTTCAATATTATGTTGCTAAGATGGATGTTAATCATTGATTTCTCTAAGGGGAAAGTTCCCTAATGCCATTATTTTTCCTCCTGTTTATGTTGTCTTGTTACCATATTTTTCCCAGTAGCTTGTTATCTTCTCTGAGACATTTCTATTATTCTATGGATTAATAGAATCTTTTATGATAAAACATAACTGAAACATATAGCAGTTTGAAAGAGACACATGCAGTCTAAAGAAAAATGTCAATTTTGGATAGCTTTTTCAGCACATATAGCAAAGTGTGATATAAAAATGACACATTCCGAGCAAATTTGTAGGACAGATAATAGGTATTCATGCTGAGTAAGGGCATAAAGGATAGAGGTGGCACAAACCTTTGGACTGTGTTTAAGTTGGGATTGGGCACCAAATGTGCATTGTCTTCTTCTACTTGCAAAGAGATAGAATACCACAAAGCTAACACCTAGATTAAGCATACTGTATTTTTCTAACCTTTCCTCTTAAGATTTTGATTTCACATGTTTTATCATCTTTTGAAATATTTCCATCTTGTATTTAAATTACTTGTGCTGAAATAAGGATTCTGAAATAAAGATCTATTAGTTCTTGTGCAATAACTCTCATGGCAGGATATTAACACATCATGGTATGCCATCATTTTTGTTAATCATCATTCTTACTTAAGCTATGAATTTCAAGTCTTAAAACCATGGCTTATCTACATAAGTGTGGCTTATCTTCTCCACTTCTAGTGTGTTTTTTTTCCCCTTTCCTGCTCCTTTTGTCAGTTTCTTGTTCATGGTAAGCAACTGGAGAAACAAGCCAGGGACAGTTCTCAGTCTGGACCTCATGACAAATCATGGTTTAAACAAGGCAGAATTATAAGGTTCCAAGAAACCATGGCCTATATTTAATTTTAATTCCAACTGAAGTAAACCCATTTAATCAATGGAAACTTGGTAAGTCAACATTTATGTAAGTTCCATTGATTCAATGACTCTACTTTAGTTGGATCTCACAGCTGGTTTTAGGCTCAAAGGTGGACGTTATGGGTTTTTAGGGGTTAACAACTATGGTTTGCTAGCAGAGGTAGATCTGCACATCACCTCAAAACAGAGTGTAGTGACCCATGCCATGACCTAGCATGAAATTTTGTTGTGTTATTGTTGTTACATACTATCAAGTCAGCTTTGACTACAGTGGACCCTTGTTATACGCTGTGGTTTGGTTCCAAGATCCCCCGTGTATAACAAAATCCGTGTATTCTCAAGTCCCATTAAATATAATGACATAGCAAAATGGTGTCCCTAATAAAAAATGGAAAATCAAGGTAAATTTATACTTTTTTGGAACATTTTCAAATCGTGTATGCTTGAATCCGTGTATAAAAAATCCGTGTATAAGAAGGGCCAACTGTATATGTGAAAGAGAGACCTCCATGAGCCCTGCTCATTGGCAGCCCTGCTCAGGTCTTGCAGAATGTTGGGTGTGGCTTTCACCTCTAATTTGATCTTTCTCTTTTCCTACTGCTTTTCTCTTTACCAAGCACCTATTCAAATGAGTCACACTGTCTGAAGAGGTGTCCAAAGTATGATAGCCTCAGTTTAATAATTTTGGCTTCTAGTGAAAGTTAAGGTTTGATTTGTTGTCATACCCATTTGTTTGTCTTTTTGGCAGTCTGTGGTATCTGTAGACAGTACATTTCAAATGAATTGGTTTTCTTCATGTCACCTTTTTTCACTGTCCAATATTTACAACCATACATAGAAATCAGGAATATTATGACATGGATTATTTTGATTTTGGATTTAGTGATATATCTTTGTATTGAAAGTCCTTATCTAATCCTTTCATGGCTACCCTTCCAATGTTAGTCTTTTTCTGATCTCTTGACGAGACTTTCAAAATTTATTTGTAACTCAGGCAAGGTATAAACAGCCTTTACCTATTTCAATGTCTTGAACATCTAGTTTAAATTATATAAATCATTATTTTTATTTTGTTACTTGCTTTTGTACTTTCTTCCTTAACTTTTATCAGTAGTTATTTCAAGTCTTTGCTATTTTTGCTAGTGATATGGTGTTATTTATATATCTCAAACTATTCAGTTTCCCTCCTCCAGTTTTCGTTCTTCTGTCCTTTAGAGTCCTTTAACTCTATTTGCATTTTTCTGTATATTATATGGTGATAAAATGCACCCTTGCCTGACCTCCTTGCCAATTTCCCCTTGTATTGTTTCTTCAGATTCTGTCCTGACAGTGGCCTCTTCTACTTGATATAGCTTGTACATTAGGACCATGTTGTAGCATGTATAACATCTTTTTTGCAAAATTATGTCATATAACCATGGTCATTATGTATAGAGAATTGTGGGAACCTTGATTGGAGGCCTAAACATTAGGATTCCCACTGGCAAACTATAAGCTTTTCTTTCAACATATTGTGGATTGATGAGAAATATTCTTCCAAGCATTAATAAAAACAATCCAAGTGATTAGTCATATTATTTTAAAAAAAAAAACCTCAAGAGAGTACAAAAGATGAAGAGGGTTTACAAAGAGTTCTTGAATTAACTATTTCTTGCACTTCAGTTTTTGGCTTGAATTTTTGGTTGAGAGGAAGGTGAACATTCTGAGTAGCTGTAACTAGCTGTTGTTGTTGTGTGCTTTAAAGTTGCTTCAGACTTATGATGACCCTAAGGTAAACCTGTCATGGGGTTTTCTTGGCAAATTGCTTCAGAGGGGGTTTGCCATTCTCTGGGGTTGAAAGTGTTTGACTTGCTCAAGGTCAGTCAGTGAGTTTCATGGATTAGCAGGGATTAAAACCTTGATTTCCAGAGTTGTAGTCCAACAAACTACTATGCCACACTAGTACTAGTTATTATTTGGACTAGTTTTTAAAATACATTCCTGCAGCATCTTGCATTTTCATCTTCTGATTCAGCAACTAAATGAGATTTAATTTGTTCCCCCTTTGATTGGTTCCCTGTTAAGTTTTTTTTTTAATCTCCCCAGAACCAAACTTGAGGTCAATTTCATGTGATACTTTTAATCCATTATGCAGTACATTATTCCAAATACCCTTCATTGGATATCTGTGTACATCTTCCAGAAAAGTAGCCACATTAAAACTCTTTTCATGCATAACATTTTTCTCACATGAAGTTAATCTCCATGTAGGAAAAAGCATGTGTGAAGCAGCTGTCCAATCCATGGCCACGAGTCAAAGTAATTTCTTGCTACCCACTGTATGAAAACAAGTAGTGTCTTGCACAGCATCATAGAATCATAGAGTTGGAAGAGACCACAAGGGCCATCCAGTCCAACCCCCTGTCATGCAGGAACTCTCAATCAAAGCATCCCTGACAGATGGCCATCCAGCCTCTGCTTAAAGACCTCCAAAGAAGGGAGTTTGTTCCACTGTCGAAGAGCCCTTACTGTCAGGAAGTTCCTCCTAATGTTGAGATGGAATGTCTTTTCCTGGAGCTTGCATCCATTGTTCCGGGTCCTGTTCTCTGGAGCAGCAGAAAACAAGCTTGCTCCCTCCTCAATATGACATCCCTTCAAATATTTAAACAGGGTTATCATATCACCTCTTAACCTTCTCTTCTCCAGGCTAAACATCCCCAGCTCCCCAAGTCGTTCCTCATAGGGCATGTTTTCCAGACCCTTCACCATTTTAGTCACCCTCCTTTGGACACTCCAGTTTCTCAATGTCCTTTTTAAATTGTGGTGCCCAGAACTGGACACAATATTCCAGGTGGGGCCTGACCAAAGCAGAATATAGTGGCACTGTTACTTCTCTTGATCTAGACACTATACTTTTATTGATGCAGCCTAAAATTGCATTGGCCTTGTTAGCTGCTGCATCGCACTGTTGACTCATGTTCAACTGTCTACTTGGACTCCTAGATCCCTTTCACATGTATTCTCATTCAGCCAGGTGTCGCCCATCCTGTATCTGTGCATTTCATTTTCCCGCCCTAAGTGCAGTACCTTACATTTCTCCCTGTTGAATTTCATTTTTTTAGCTTTGGCCCAGCTTTCTAGTCTATTCAGGTCATTTTGAATTTTGATCTTGTCTTCTGGAGTATTAGCTATTCCTCTTAATTTGGTGTCATCTGCAAATTTGATTAGTAAGTCCCTAATTCTGTCCTCCAAGTCATTGATAAAGATGTTGAATAACACTGGCCCCAGGACAGAGCCCTGTGGGACCCCACTGGTCACTTCTCAGCTTATTTATTTTTCCTTGTTTCCTTCTGATTTTTCTCTGTCTCTAAGTCCTGAACAAGCAAACAGTAAAGCTTTGGTTTCTTCATCTGTGCTCACGTTGTATTTTAAATTAGATTATGAGCCTGCAGGCTTGTCTAACCCGTTTACTGTGCCTTTTCTAGCTGAGGTACATTTATCGATATACAATGATGACAATGGTCAGGAAGGAGTGAAAGAGCTCCATCTAAAAGCCCTGCAGGATGAGGCTATTGCTTTGAAGGGAGATGGGAAAAGTAGTATGTGCTTCCTGCTGCTGGTCATTTCCTCTTAATTTCTTCACTGAGCTGGAAGGAGACTTGGAATCCTCAGAAGAAAAATACTGATTAGTGCTGTTCCTCCATGAAAATAATGCTTCAGATGCTGATCAAAAGTGTGACTTCTAGAATCAAATCTATTAGTGTCTGTTTATTGTAGAAGCTTGCAGGAGAAGTAAATGATGTATTTATTCACCGTACTTTGTTTGGAGTTACAAGTTCCTGTGTCATGTTGAGTTCATCTACTTAGATTGCAATTTCCCAGCTTTAAATTCATTTTCAATTTGTAGTGTGCTGAGGAGAGACAAAGTGCTGGGTTTAGAAAGACACTTAGCCAAGTCTCTGTCAGAGACTTAGGTATTTTAAGCGATTTAAAGTGTTGACCGTGAATATTTTTGGTCAGGGATAAGGTGAGCCCCCCCCCCCAAAAAAAACCTTTTCTCCTATATATTCATTCGTTGAACCACTACTCAAATAATAGTAGAATATAGTTTTTTATGGGTTTTTTTGGGCTATGTGGCCATGTTCTAGAAGAGTTTCTTCCTGGCGTTTCGCCAGCATCTGTGGCTGGCATCTTCAGAGAATCCTTGCCTAGAAAAAGTAATAGTAGAATATATTGGGAGATGATGCGTCAGTGTGCATATTTTCTATACATACTTTGAATGTCTGAAAAGGGCTCTTGAAGCAAGTAGATGCTCTCTAGACTAGACAACAGTCATCTAGATGGAATGAAATCATTTAGGCAGTACTCATCTAGGTGGACACAGCTGAAGGTATGGATTCTGTGAGTGTTCATAAGGAAGCTAGTTTATTTGTAAACTGACCTAGAAATACTTCATGAAAAATTCCTTTATGCTCCCCAATTCCTTAACATTTTTAAAACTGATTTTAAAATTTATTATTAGTGCCAACCACATTAATTGTTTTGAGTAAGGTCAGTGGCTTCTTTAATTTGTTAAGGCTCTTATTTTAATCATTTTAAATTGTATTGTTTCAATTTCAGCATTTTTAATTGAACATTTCACTGAACTGAATAACAAATTAATTTTGTCAAATTTTAATGCTGATATATTACATCTTTTTAATGTTAATGAATTAATTTTGGTACCAACAGAATGTATTAAAAATGAACAATTTCATAATGTATAGAGGGAACCCCTGTACCCTTGAAATATGGATGTACAGGATTAAAATAATGTTTTGGGCCTCCAGATTTACCAGATTGGGATACATAAACATACATACAGAAGTATATTTGTTGTTGTTGTTGTTGTTGTTGTTGTTGTGTACCTTCAAATAATTTCTGATTTATGATGACCCTAAAGCGGTGAACCTATCATGTGGTTTTCTTGGCAAGATTAGTTCAAAGAAGGTTTGCCATTGCCATCCTCTGAGAAAGAGAAAGTGTGACTTGCTCAAGGTCACCAAGTGGGTTTGTATGGCCAAGGCAGGACTTGAACCCTGGCTTCCCAGTCTCCTAGTCCAACATTCAAACCACTATGCCATGCTGGCTCTCTCTCTCTCTCTCTCTCACACACACACACACACACAGAGAGAGAGACGTATATATGTATCTCAAAAGAAGGGAGTCATCTCAGGTGGAAGTTTCTGATAATGTGGAAGGAGAAGCAGCCAAACCTGTCTGCTCCCTACACGCTTCAAGCTAGTTTGCTGTATTCAGGTGAGCTGGAGGATGAAGCCCCAGCCAGGTCAGTTGGCTTTAAAGCAGAATGACCAGGATGATGATGACCAATCTATTCTGCTTTGGTCAGGTCTTACCTGGAATACTGACCCAGTTCTGGACACCACAATTCAAAAAGGATGTTGACAAGCTGGAGTGTGTCCAGAGGAGGGCAACTATAATGGTGAAGGGTTTGAAAACCATGCTCTGTGAGGAGAGACCTAGGGAGCTGGGTATGTTGAGCCCGGAGAAGAGTTGGTAAAGAGGTGATATGATAGCCCTGTATTTGAAGGGATGACATATTGAGGATGGTGCAAGCTTGTTTTCTGCTGCTCCAGAGAACGGGACCCTGAACAATGGATGCAAGCTACAGCAAAAGAGATTCCACCTAAACATTAGGAGGACCTTCCTGACAGTGAGAGCTGTTGGAAAGTGGAACACACTCCCTCAGACAGTGGAGTAGTCTCCTTCTTTGGCGGTCTTTAGACAGAGGCTGGATCACCATTTGTTAAGGATGCTTTTATTGAGAGTTCCTGCATAGCAGGGGGTTGGACTGGATGACCCTTGTGCTCTCTTCCAATTTTATGATTTGGTGGTTTCACCATCTTATCATTCCCCCCAGATAGCAAAATGTCTTGGGATAGCATTAGGGTGCATCTGCACTGTAGAAATAATACAGTTTGACCACCACTTTAACTTCCATGGCTCTATCCTACAGGATTCTGTGATTTGTAGTTTTGTGTGACACCAGCAGCCTTTTGCAGAGAAGGTTAAAAGGCCTTGTAAAACTACAAATTACAAGCTCCACAGGATGGAGCTACAACCTTTAAAGTCAAACTTCATTATTTCAACAGTGTAGATGCACCCTAAGTCTAAAAGACAGTGGTATCCTTAAGGCCAACTAGTAAATTCATACTTGATATCTTTCCAGTTCATAGTATAGACTCCTAGCCACCACACCCTAGCAGTTATTTCAGGCATTTTGACAAAAAATAAAATAAATAAATAAATAAAAATCCTTTACATTATGACAGCTCCATAGGAATTCATGGATTTTTAATCAGTTCAGTATGCATAGGGTTTTATGATTTTAGATTTCTGCTTTAATGTTGCATTGGATAATGACTTTAATCATTATCCTTTTGGGGCTCGACAGACGGGCAGTTCCATGCCAACTGTCTTTGCCCAGAGTCGGTGCTGCAGCAGCCGCACGCTACAGCACTGATGTGCCACCAAAAGGAAGCTGCCTAGAGCGGCTTCTTTTTTGCGGCACCGCAAGCAGGAAAGAGCACCGCCATGATGCCACTTCCTGCTAGCAACATCTGGTCGCTGTACAGTGTCGTCGTCATCAGGGCGGCCCCAGTATAGATGGGAGGCCACCATGATGGCGGCATCTGTATGGACTAGAATCAGTGCTGGCACGCTGCTTCCCGCCTGTATGTATCGGGCCTTTGTTAAACAAACTTAATAAAGCTGACATATTCTATGGAATTGGAATGAACTGGACAATGTATATGAAAACAGTGTCAAAAAGTTTCCAGAATAAATGCAAGCACTGTACTGATTCCATCAATACATTTTTGCCTCATGCCTCACTGTAGCTATGAGGTGAAAGGGACTAGAGTACAATGTTTGTCTATCAAAGCCTGATAAGAAGAGTTATGCAAGTCTTCGTCAGCTGTCTCATACTGCATTTTGTATAAAGATAGTGAATTTTGTTCAGATAGCAGATGGAAGATTGTCTCAGTCTTCAGGAATAGTGAAGAAATTATGAAGATGAAAATGATGTTGGAGAAGGGCGAAGAAACACGACACAACCACCCAGTGGTTCTCTGTGGCAGTGACAAGGACCAGAGTGGATGTAGAGCTAACTTGTGTCATGAACAGAGAAGGCTGTTCCTACTATCAAGCAGAGTGATGCATTTGCCTCAGTTGACAAACATTTGGAGGTGGCACCAAGGTGTCAAGTGGAGGAACCATTCCCCATACTGCTTTCTTTGCATCCTCCAAGCTAGTACACTGCCATCAATTGCAGTAGAGAATGCTGTCCAATCACCAATATTGATGAAAATATTGATGGCAGCCCAGTTGGCCTTGTACACTCATCCCTCCACATTTGCAGCTTTGACTTTTGTGGATTTGATTATTCACAGATTTTGTTAATATATTATCTCTAGGAATATCTAGTTCCTCCAGCACAACTCTGTGGTCAACTTTAACTAAAAGTCGTACTGAAAGACCTAGAAATTCCTGGAGAGAACACTCCACTAGACATTTGTAGCTCCTCCGGCACAATTCCATGGTCAATATCTGACAGATGTTGACCACAGAGTTGCACTGAAGGATTTAGAGATTTCTAGAGAGGTGCTCTTTGAGGTAAAAACATAGTGTCTTTGTTATTTGTGTTTTTTCCACATTCACAGGGGTCCTGTGCCCCTAACCCCAGAGAATGTGGAGGGACAAGTGTGTATGGAATAATTGGGGGTACCATCTTGTTCTTCAGCTCAGGTGGGAAGCCATCTTGGGTTCACTTGCATGCAAGTAGCCCTTAAAGATACAGGTTACTGGGTACAGGGAAAGGTGCACCATGGAATGGGTTGCCATGGATTTCAGCAGTCCTAGCTTTGGAAATATGGCTTTGGGGAAACAGAATTGCAAGGATAAAAATCTTATGTAAAGTTAGGTTTGCAAAATATCTAGAAATATCTGGATAGTTCTAGATATATTCATCTTCTCCTTATTAATGTAATAGCTTCAGTGGAACAGAAAATGTTGTTGGTTTTGGTATTACTCTGCTGCAAACCATACAACAATTGGCAAGGGATTCTGGGTGAGGGAAGCCCTGATAGTTCCCATGAGACGAGAGGAGAAGCGGAAAACATAATGGTACAAGAAAGCCTTGGGGATTTTGAGACTAAATTGGTGTCTACATTACTGCTGAAAATGCAGCCAAACAATTTAAGAGTAAAGAGTGTCTCTCTCATCCTTTTTAGGCAAGGATATGGCTGCAGTGCAGAGAACCTTAATGGCTTTGGGCAGTGAAGCTGTCACAAGGGATGATGGATGTTACAAAGGGGATCCATCTTGGTTTCACAGGTAAAGATCTGTTTGACTATTCTCTGGGGACATTTTGGTGGAGGGGCTTATAGATAAAATGTGTTGTTTTTATGAAAGGATCTGAACCCATATTGCCAGTCATTTGCCAGCTGCCTTAGGTTTCATGCCAAGAGAAAGGCAACATATAAATTATAACAATAATGCATAATCTAAAACACAACTTATAGATACACTGAGAAGTAAATGGCATACAGTAGGGGGGAAAGGTACAGTTTAAGAATACAGGTTGAGTCTCCTTATCGGATATCCCAAAATCTGAAATATTCAAAAATCCAAAATTGTCCATATAGGTGACTGAGATAGTTATACCTTTGCTTTCTGGTGGTTCAGTGTATAAAAACTTTGTTTCATGCACAAAACCATTTAATAATTATATATAAAATTACCTCCAGTTTATGTGTATATGGTGCATATGAAACATAAATGAATTTCAAATTTAGACTTGGGTCCCATCTCCAAGATAACTCCTTATGTATATGAAAATATTCAAAAATCCACACACCCCCCTAAAGGAATCCAGAGCACTTCTGGTCCCAAGCATTTCAGACAAGGGAGAGTCAATCTGTACTTGCTCAGACTATTTTCTTCTGTATTTCTACAAACAACTATAAAAGTTTAGCCTACATGGAATCACCACCCTTTCAGATTTGTCATTAAGCAAAGCAATTTTTGCCAAAGAGGTAGATGCCCTGAGGGGGGGAGGGAAGTAACACATCATCTGAAAAGCAAGGGTAGAGAAAAGGAGAAAATGCCCCCTTTCTAAAGGATTTGCTAGTTCTCTGTGGATCACTAGGTGCTCAAGGGCCTGGACTGATAGAATTCAGCATGTTTATTTTCCTCATAGAATCATGTTGGAAGGCTTCTCAAAGATCATTTAGTCCAGTGGTTCTCAAACTTTTTACCCTTGTGACACCCTTTGCATCTGCATCCAGATATTGGGGCCCCTGCTTGACACAGTATGTGAAGAAATTTTGTTTGTTTGTTTAGTGTGTGTAGTTTCATTCACACTTTCATGTATACTCACATTTTAACAGATTATAAGGAAATAACTCTCTTCCTTCTCCGTCAGGCAAAGGCTTCAAGTGCCCTCCTTGCCCTTCTCTTTCCTTTCAGGACAGAAAAGGTTTGGGAAGTGAGGGATGGGGGGTGGGGATTATGTCCTCCAAATCTCATGCCCCACTTGAGCCACTCTCATGGCCCCATGGTCCCACCCCACAATTTGAGAATCACGGATTCTTGAGCAGGAAACCCATAGTTTCAGCATTTCAAATAAACAGAGTAATGAGATCCCAAATCCTGACATAATAGATTATAAGTGAAAATTAGTTAGGTTACCTATACCTGAGATGCTCTCTAGTATTAACTTGAGAAATACTGTACAGATAATGTGTTGGAGGTTCATTGGCTCTTTTAAAAAGGACTTTCCCATGGAGTCATTGAAGCTTCCATCTGTTCTGTTGCATTTAAACCTCTTCATAAGATGCTTGCTAGCCTCTTTTCAGTGTCAAACAAAATGCTATATCATTTCGGCACAAACAAAGCTCCCTGCTCTGCTACTGGCCGAAAGGCAGTAGTATATTTCATTCCATTTTCATCTAATACAGAGGATCAGATGTTGCTGGACTCTATTTTCCAGCTTCCAACCCCTTGGTTATGCTGGCTAGGGCTAGTGGGAGATGCAACCTGACCACATTAGGAAAGCCTAGTTTGGCTTGATCAAATCAGTGCTCCACTGCAAGAGAGGAGGAGTGCTCAACCTAAAAATAACAGTGAGAAGGGGAATGAGGAGAGCTGCAGCAGCAATAAAAAGGTATATCAGAATACTGTAACATTTCTGTAGTAAAGGCACTCTTTGCTGTTATGAAAATGACCACTGGATTGATACAAGAACATTGTTACACAAGGGAATGAACACTGTTCAAAGAAATGCCAACCCTAAATGCTAAAAGTACAAGAATTCTAGCAGTGATTAATTCATTATCACAAAATAAGGAAGAATTCCTTTAGATGGAAACTATGGAGCCCTCCAGATTTTGTTGGACTGCAACTCTGCAGACTTAGCTAGCATAGTCAATGGTGCAGAATGTCGGGAGCTGCAGTCCAACAATACTTGGATAGCCATACGACTCACAACCCTGCTTTTGGTTCTGATGGTAAAATCTACTCAAAAGTAAATCTTGTCAGCCTTACTCTCAAGTGGTAGGATACAATATGGCAGCCTTTCTTGTCAACAGCCATACAAGTTTGGAGGCTTTCTTCATAACCATGAGATCCAAAAACCTTTAAAAAATGGATTCTCAGGCTGCTAAACTCTGCACTGGTAAAGAATTCCATGCTTAACATTAGAGCATAGTTTTATTAATCACACAGATATTTTGTCCAATTTAATTTATAAGAAAGGAGAAAGGATACCCAATTAATTGTCCATTGAGGATTCTAAACTTCTAAATAAATCCTTGCTGTAGTCAAGTGTAGAAGCAAGAGGCTGTGTCCTATTAAGTGACTGAATGTTTGAAACCAAAGCATTGTACTATCCTGAGAATGTATACAAATAAATGAATTGATAGAAATTCAGGAGATGAAATTCAAACCACTACAACACAAGATGACAAACACGATATTTCCTTAGTCTCTCTGAAGGTGCTGAGGAGCACTGAAAGTCTGGATGGATGAGTGCAAAGAGAGGGAGATCTTAACAAGCAGGCAAACTATTCAAGGTCCTCTAATTCAAAATCAGGACATTAGACAAGATAATAGGCTAGCAAGATTATCCCACATAAATCTCAGGTTCTTTGGCCTCAGAAAGCATGATTGAGCTGGGCAAAGTTTCAGGCTTAGGCCAGTTGAGCTTAAGCTTCAGTAATATCAGGACCTTTTAAAGAAGCAGCAAAAATACCCTCTTATTATAATGGAAGCAGAGCAGCCAAAGACAGAGCAATCAATTTTGTACTTTGGAGTCTTTCTTATGGTTTTTGAGTGAATCCATAGGCATTTCCCATCCTATTTTTCAAGCCTGCATATTTTGAAATCTTGTACTGTCTTAAGATCTTGCACCATTTTGCTGGCAACAAAAAGACAAAAGAATGACTCAACACACCTGCCTGAGATGGGAGAAATTAAGGATATATTCTGATTAACAAAAGAAAAAAGACACAAAGAAACCCGATTGCACCACTGAAATACATCTGATGAAGTGAAATGTAGTCTTCAAAAGCTTAAACTAGAATTTTATTTTTCCCAGTTAGTCTCAAAGCTGCAACTGGATTCCTTTATGTGTTTTTATGCTACAACAGACTGGTACACCAATCTAGTTGAATACTACAGTCTGCCCATGCCATACGTGGGCTTACCATCCACAGACTTGAGCTCATGTGGACAGCAAATCGCACAATTGCTGGTCATTACCTGTTTATTGCCAGGATAAGTCCTCTTTAATCTTGTGAAAACTTTCACCGCGATCACACAATTTTCATGGGCTAATTTCAATTTAAAACCCTGCTTTTCCGCATGTGATAAAGTCCATAGTCTCAGAGCTGCAATTTCCCCATCCCTGATGGGGAACATATACATACTACAAGACTTGGTGGGGATGTTGCACTGATACAGGTAACTGGGAAATGACAAGCAGAACTTCCAGCAAAATTTTGCCTTTTAAGAAGAAGTGTAATGTATGATTTGAAGGAAACAAAAGCATGCAACTAGTGGTGACTGATGGTTTCCATGACCATAAGGGCAATGAATCTGTTTTGATGTTTATTCAAAACTTTAAAAGAACTACCCAGCCAGGTTCAGCACATTTTATAACTCATTTAATGTTCATAGTGAAATCAAGAATGGATTCATTGCTCCACTGACATGGTAACCACAAATGTCACCATTGGTAGCACTACAGGCTTTTAAATGTCTTTCATTCCAAGTTTCATGCAAATAGAAAATAGAAAATAAACATGTTGGAAAATTGGGGTGTCAGCCTAAATCTAAAAAACTTAACATGTGTTCACAAATGTGCATTCTTGAGCACAGTTGTTTGTTTGGGAGGGACCTGAAGTAGCTGACATTCTTTAACAAATGCTCTACTGTGCACTTTGTTTCAGCCCCATTAGATAACCCTTCAAATTTGGTGACTCTGTGATCAAGTTGGTGGATTTATGGTGGATAATAGACCGACAGACACTTTATAAGAGTATGTCCTAAGAGAGCAACAATACATAGGATAATGGAAATAACCAAGTTTTCCGACTCAGCCGAGCAAAGTGCCAGAACTCCAAATCAGTGTAGGATGGTCAGCTTTTCTAGAGAAATCTTGCCAGAGTTAGCATTTTATGCATTTTGTAAAACCAGTTTCTGGACAATGGTGCTCAGTCTTGTACATTCTTGCCTTAATCTAGCAAATCATTTGGGCATCTACTTAAGTGTTTTGTTGGATGATATCCACATTACTTAAGACCTCAGCCACTGGAAAAGCATTATATTGATTTGGCTGAAATAACATTTTCCCTGCCTGTATTCTGTGGGTATGGCTAATGCATCAGTAGCAACATTCCAAGATGATCTGCTTTTCTGATCTCCAAGATTGTAGCTTGAGAGAACCACCTCGAATAAGGAATCGAATTTGTCTAGATTCAGATTTAATAATCCTCTCAGTTCTTTGTTCTTTGTTAGACTTTGGATGAGATACTATGACTCAAAATCAATTCCATGACAGAGCTAGGCAGAAAGTTTTGAATCCCACTCTCATACAACATTTGTTAGATATGGC
The DNA here is from genome assembly GCF_019175285.1 of Sceloporus undulatus. Taxonomy (NCBI): domain Eukaryota; kingdom Metazoa; phylum Chordata; class Lepidosauria; order Squamata; family Phrynosomatidae; genus Sceloporus; species Sceloporus undulatus. Next base: position 3,122,123 of record NW_024802935.1, on the reverse strand, counting down.
CAAACACACCCCTTGAAAAATATCACAGTTCATGGCGGGAAGAAATTTCTCTTAAATTTCAAGGGTGGTGGTCTCTGCACATTTAAGCTTCTAAGATGGCTTAGCTCTTTCTGTTTCTCCTTACTTAAAAAACACTTTAAAAAAATTACACCACTTGGAGTTGTATAAGACTTTAGAGGCCCGGGACAGATGGGCCTTTTGTAGTGTGGCGGCGGCGCAACTAGCATTAGGGACCGTGTGGCAACTGCACGATCCCTAACCCTAGCACAGACTGGTGGCACTCCAATGGTGGCACCCCATTGTGACATAATGGATGCATAGTGTCCACACATCATGCTGCACCAGTTATATCACGAGTGCACCATTGGCGCACTCGCAATGTAACAATGGTGGCAGAAAAAGAACCCGTTTTCCCCTGGGTTCTTTTTCCTCCGGAGAGAAGTCATGTGGTTTGGTGGCTGTGGCTTCCCTCCAGAGGAAATTAGGTCGCCAGCAAATCTAGAAAGGTTTGAGTTAGTTATTTATAACATGTCATAGTGGAAAATTCTGAATAATGGCAAACACATTATCTTAACAAAACCCATCTTTTTCACAGGAAAGCACAGAAGAACCAGCGAGGATTTTCAGAAGAGCAACTTCGTCAAGGACAGAATGTCATCGGCCTCCAAATGGGGAGTAACAAGGGAGCATCCCAGTCTGGGATGACTGGATATGGCATGCCGAGACAGATAATTTAGGTTACCCCACCTTTAAATACACACTCACACACTCTATAGCATGGCCTGACTTGGAGGAAAATAGCTACTTAACGTTCATGCTAAAATCTGCTTCTAAGTTTTTTTCTTCTAAGAGTTTTGGATCTATCTATATATTTTTCAGCTGCAACATTTTAATCTAAAATGTGGATTTATGTGCTTGTTGTGTGCCAGTTCACACATCACACTGGTAACACATGATGTTCGTTTCTGAACTATGCAAAGACTATTTTTCTGTATTTATTTGCAAATTTGTTACCTTCTGTACCTGTGTCTTATTGAACTTGCTCTTGCAACTTTAACATTTTGTTCTCCACTCCATCTTCTCCTTCTAATAATAATTAAAAAAAAAACAGAGACAGGTTAGAAAGAACTGACAGATGCACTCTGTAAAAAGAAACTCATAGATAGCATAGTCATAGTCATATTCCTGAACTTGGAAAAGTTACATTTTAACTGTAATTCCCTGAATTTTTCATTCAACATAGCTGGTGGTCATGTTGGCTAGGGTTCTGTAGAGGTTGCAGTACAGAAAAAATGACACCTGCAAGCTCTGTCATGTTCTGAGTTGTTTTGAAGGGTAAATAGAGTGAATATGATTCACGGTATTTGATAAACAGACCTTTAGACAAGACATGTCTACTTTGGTGCTGTGACTGGGGTTGCAATGCAGATGAGGATAAAACTGATTTACAAACAAACTAAACACTTCAGCACCAATCTTGACAGTTTGGGTCAGCTACACCTAGACCTTGTCCCCATCACTGTAAAGGTTGGCTGGAATACTGTATTAGCTTATACTTAGCTAAGTACTTAACTAAGTAACTACCGTACTCCTGGCCTGATTTCTGAAGGCCAGGCTTAAGCACCACTCAGCTGTGATTATAGTAGTGGTCATGAATACAAAAGCTACCTAACCATAACTGTTTTGTATTCGTGATCACTACTTAGTCACTATTTTGGAAGTATTGCCACAATTGGAACTCATCCTCTACCTACATTAGTGGACATCAGCTGCATGAGGAAAAGAAGGGCCATTCTGCCAACAATCAGAGCACAGTTGAATGATGCTTCCATTTGGTTTTGGGGGACTGGCCCAGGAGAAGTTACTTAGTTAAATACTTAGTTAAGTATAAGGTCATACAGGATTTTGGCCTTTGGGTTTAATGGCAAATTTTAGGCCAGAGCATAGTTACAAAGGTAAAAAGAAATGCACGCAAGAAGAAACCCAGAGAGACTATTTAATAAGAGGGAGCAGGAATATAGGAGGAACAAGCAAGCTGGTGAAAACCGAGCCTAGATGCAATGGTAAGGCCCAACTAGAGTGGACTCCGACTCACCCAAACAACAGGAACTTGCTAAATCAACACATATGTAAGTCACATTACTTAAATGGATCTACTGTATTTATTGAGGCCAACAATTAATTGGATTTAGGCCCAGGGAATTAGTCCCAAATGTATTTATTTGTTGTTGTTTTTTAAATACCCTACCATTGATCCAAAGAGCACCAGTGTATATTGACTTTTTTGCCATAAGGATAGATGAGGTTGAAGAAACAATGGCTCAGTACAGATCGCCCCAAAGGGGTGGCCTGCCAGTGGCCTATTTCCCTCCGGAAGGAAGCCGTAGCCGCCAAACTATATCAGCTACCCTCTGGAGTAAAAAGAACCCATTTTCCCAGGTTCTTTTTACGGTGCTGGAGTGATGTTGCGAGTGCGTCACTGGCGCACACACGACACAAGTGATGCACGGTGCAGTGCAAATACTGCACAGTGCTTAAATTGGGATGCCACCATTACTATGCTGCCAGCCTGTACAAGGGTTATGGACTGTGCGGTTGGTGTGCCCTAACCTTAGTATCACTGCCGCCACGCCACAAAGTGCACCTCTGGATAGGCCAATGGCTTGTCTAATCTCTGCTATTCCTCTGGTGTAGTGGGACCAAGTCTTATTGTGCAGAGGTGGGAGTCACACAGCCTGTGGGTAATGTGATCTCAAGGACATTTTTGTGGATCTGACTGTTCCATACCCTCCATTTTGGGGTTGAAAGGGGGGGGGGAAGCATTCTGAAGCCACAATTCTACTCTAAAACAAGCCACCTATGTCTTGTTTAACTCTCTCCCACATGTTTTTCTAAACCAATGTGGGAGTGTAGGATTGGTTTCACCTACACCTCTGGATCTTCTGGGAGGTGTTGGTGAAAACTGTGCAAGACTGGGTGTATATTGATGGAAGTTGGCTCCAAGACCTTTGACTTGTATTCCTCTCCCCACTGTATTGGCTGTGGTATAGTTCAGCTTCCAGCTTTCAGATCTCCAATGACAGGATTGTGATCCTTTGTCTTCAAGTGGTTTCTGTGTTAGGGTGTGATGAATCTGCTTTTGGTTTTATTCCAGACTTTAAAGGAGTTATATATGGTGTTAAACCTGTTTTGCGGATAAGGTTCTGGACTTTGGTTATCTCTTTTAAAGTCTGGATTAAAATCCACAGCTGATTCATGTACTCTTGACATGGAAACAGCCATAAACATAATATCTTCTCCATCTCTTCACACATGGCCTAATTTCTGAAGTGCTACTGGGTTTCTGTGGAAGGTTTGCTACCATTTAAAGAAGGCAACATTACACTGGATAATTTTATCATCATTGTTATCTTGGCTTCTCTGCACAAATTATAAGCATACCCTTGAAGTTGTCTTCTGCTAATAACCTGCAAAATTGTAGGATTGAACTGGTAGATGAGGAGGTGAATACACCACTGGGGATGTATCCACACTGTGGAATTAAAGCATTTTGACACCACTTTAACTGCCATGTAATTTGGTGAGGTATTCAGCCTAGTCTGCCAGAGAGTTCAGGTGCCTCACCAAACTACAAATCTCAGGATTCCATAGGCCAGAGGCATTGCAATTAAAGAGGTGTGAAACTTCTTTAATTCTGCATGGTGGGTACACCCATACTAAGCTGAAACTGATACAAGCTACATGACCATGGAGATTAAATTTAGATGGCCTTATGATCTGGTGGAGTGACACAGTTGTCTCAGGTGGTGGAATCTGGAAGGTGGGGTGGAATCAAGATGTCTGCACCATGTGGCCTGCTGCTAAGCTAGTCTTCTGTCAAGATGTGTAGTAGTGGATGGCAGCCTGGTTAGCTTTTGTACATGAAATAGGAATGTTCACCATCTTTTCCTTTGTCTCAGGAAGCAAAATATCTGGGATGGATCCCAAATGCTCTCCTGCCAAAGCGTGTAGTAATGTGGTTCTGTCTACCCATGTTGAAATGGGTCTGTTCTGAAATGAATGCTTTAGCCAATGCTCAGCTCATCTGTAATTACTATAGGCAGGAAATATAATAAACTGATATCCAGGTTACCGAGGCAAACAGCTCAATTAAATCAGTGCTCAGGGACATTACGATAATACACTATAATGAGCTTTAATTGAGAAAGAAGAAATGAAAGAAGAGAAAGAGGAGACAACAATCCATGCTTTGAGAGCTTGTTCACTAGCAAATGAAACATTGCAGTTTTTCCTATCACCTGCTGTTATTAAAAAAGCATGAGAAGTGATGTTAAAAATATCATCTTCAAGCCTTCTTTTCCATTCATTTTACAGCAGCATTCCTCTCCTCCATCACTTATTTCCTACATTATAGGTCTTTTCAGGGCTGTAGTCACTCAGGGTTCATAAGACCTGGATATTCATGTGAATATTCAAGTCTCTTCCATTATGTTTTTAGCTTTCACTTTTAAAAACAAGTTACAGTATTACAGAAGGGTTGGATCTCACACTGAGTTCAATGGACTTGCTCCCAAGTCTCTGTGATGGAGGAGGAAGAACCTCCAGTGCCCAGACCTAATCCCATCTGGCCTTCTGAAGGGCTGGAGAAGTTTCCCCTCAACCCTGAGCCCTACCCACTGGTTGGGGAAATCCCTTCTGTGCTGCTTACCTTTCTGTGGATGGCAAGTAGCCCATGGGAATAACTCGCAATTGTCTGCAAACAGTGAATAAACAGAACAGTGTGTTTCCCAGACCTGCTTCAATATCTGCCTTGTTGTTCCTCAAAGAGAAGTTCTCCTTGAGTTGTGTGGCTCATTCTGTGCTTCATTAGCATCATATTCTCCCTATCAGAGGAGGGAGTGGCTACAAAGCCCTACACAACTTGGAACCTGGTTACCTGAAGACTGTATTCTCACACAGAAACTTGCCTGAATTCTGAAATCTTGAGATGCCTTCTCTTGGTCCTGCCATAAAAGCCACATGGAGGGGAGATTGGAGCGAGGGCCTGCTTTGTGACTGTTCTCCTTCCGTTCCAAGAGAGTCTAGGATGGTTCCTTCCTTTTTTTTCTTCCTCTGGCAGGTGAACACCTTTTTATTCAGAATGGCTGCTGAGGAAAGGGCTTTTGATGAGTGGGTGTGGCACTTTTTATTGATATATTTTAAAATTGCTTTGAACTCAATGGTGTTTTGATATTTTGATTTGTTCAATTGTATTTCAATATTATAAAGTTTTGTGGGGGCGTTTCTTCTTTTTTTTTAAAAAAAATCTAATTGTGAACAACTTTTAAAAAAATCTCATTGTGGTAAGGTGATGGGATATAAATCAGAGAAGAGAAAAAAAGAGACTATTATTATTATTATTATTATTATTATTATTATTATTATTTATATAGCGCTGTAGATTTGACTAGGCAATGGCAGTTCTTGACTGGACTATGTTCGCTGTGCATCTCAATCACTACTGCTGAGTTAGAAAGGGTCCCAAAGATGGTTCCTGACTCACCTGGCCAGAAGACCCATCCTTTATGTCAGGTACCTATTCAGGGCTGGTGGAGGTCTACCCCCTTCAAGCCTAGTTCCCTGACTCTGCTTTATAGATAGAGACTGAAATGTAAAGATAACATTTTAGTGAAATGGTTGCTAAGATGTTGGGCCACAAATGGAAATCTAGGGACCTTATTGCACACACTTTTGCCCCAATCTGGGCATGGGTAGGGGACATGTGTGGCTGAGTGAAAAGGCATTTTATCACATGCCATACTGTCCTCAAGGCGTCCCTATAGCATCTCCCAGCGCTAAGCCATCCCTGATCAGGGCTCAGGTATGTGGATTTTGAAAGATGGAAGCTTTCCAGCTGAGCAAAATCACATGGCTGAGCCCTGATCGAGGATGGCTTAGCACCGGGTGATGGCATGGGGCTGCCTTGAGGACAGTATGGCATGCAATAACGTGTTTTCATTCGGCCACGCACATCCCCTGCCCATGCCCATATTGGGGGCAAAAATGTGTGCAATAAGGTCCTAAGTTGTATAGTGGTTGCGCTCTTATTTCAGAATCTTATAAAATTAAGCCTTTCCCTTAATTTTTGATACACATAAGTAATGTTACAAACGTATTACACTATTTGTATTTAGTCACTTATTTTTATTTAATTTAATTTATATCTCACCTTTTTGTGCTGTGGGAACCCAGGTAACCCTTACAGCCTCTTTTCTGTATTGTAATACCAAGAGTTTCCCCCATTATTTGGATGCTCTGCATTCATTTATTCCTTTTTTGAACCCCTCACTTCCAGCTCAGTGTCAGTTACTAAGTCCATCTGATTTATTTATAGATAGTAATTAATTATAAAAGGATAACAGCAATAAAATAAAAAGAACACAAAGGTATCCAGAGTTTAGTCAAACCACAATTAAAGATCCACGCCTAGGAATGCCTACATGAACAAGTATGTTTCTATTAACTGATGAACTGCATACACTGCAGCCTAGGTGGAAGACCTCATTCAGCCTCAAGGCGGGATTCACTTTCAAAGATGGTCTCAGAAGCCCCATTCCACTGGTTCACAGGGTCAAAATTGAAAAGATGGGGCCAAAAATAGTAGTGTATTTTTCCTTAGCAGAGGCAAATATATTTTTTGGAATTGGGGAAAATATTATACAAAAGCTAGAAAACCACCAAATCATATGAGGAGCACCCTCAAGTGATGAGACTCCATTTTTTAAAATGGGAAATTTATCTGCATAATTTGAAGAGACCACTAGATAATAACAATAATAATGACATTTATTTGTAACACCCTTTTAATCAGAGTGGAATATCAGACATATATAACCAGGAACAAAGCAATAAAACACATTATAATATATACTAAAATACTAAAATAATATACTAATGTACCAAAAAACAAAATCACCATCAGTCACTCATCAGGATTATGGAACAGGAGTCTTGTAGCAGGAATCATGGTCTTCCCTGCAGGAGTTCTGGCTGTACTTCATCTGGGGTACGTGAGTATCCAAGTACCTGATTACATCCCTGGGTTACTTGAACAGAAGATTAAACAACTTGATCTGGGTAAGCAAATGGTGACCATGGACCTCAAGCAACTCATTGTCCAATTTTGTAGCCTCCAGACAGCTGCACCACCACCTAAAGGTCTTTAAAAAAAACAAAAAACAAGGAGAGCCATGCTTCTGGTAGGGTGATTTCCTTGAAAAATAAAAAGATATTGATTTTTACTGTTTTTAAAATTTTGGTGTTTGTTTTTGTGTGTGTGACCCCAGAGCTGCCGAAGTTGTCCACCCCACAGCAGGTTATGCTAAGTCATGGAAATGTCCAGAGATGTACCAAAGTCAGAATGGAGATTAGGATTTTTTTTTCTTTGCCCAGAGTGGCATCATGGTTTGAGTGTTGGACTAGGACTCCAAGATTTCAGTTCTCTGCTCAGACATGAAACGTCACTGGGTGATTGTGGGCAAGTCACGTTCTCCCAGTCTAAGAGGAAGGCAGTGGCAAAACCTTGCTGAACAAACCTTGCCAGGGAAACCACATGATAAGGTCAGCGTGGGTTCACAGTAAGTTGGAAATGATCTGAAGGCACATAGCAACAACAGCAAGAACTTCTGCTTCTCATAGATTTCACAGCAGAGTCAAAGTCTAATAAAGTACCAAAGAACCAGCATAAAGAACAAGCACAAAAGGGATCTATGAAAATGAGCAGGCTCCATGCAGATGTAACAAGGCAGAGTAATAGAAGCATTTCAGTGCCCATTACTGTAACCCATCTCCTTCCTAAAGAAGACAGGTTTAAAATGGTTTCCTGGTTCTGCCAGATGATTGCATACACCAAAATTTTTCAGCATGTTCTCTGCTCCCATCCACTTTGCAGTTGTTTAGGGCTGAAGTCTGATGTCTTTGTCAAAGCATCTTCTGTGACCTTTAATAATGTTATAACATAAAGGCTAAACACTGCTTTGGGGCAACAAAAGTAATGGCTATAATTGTGATGAATTCAGTCATCTACACTGCCATGGTATGACCTTTATTTCTAATGAGATTTCTTTGGAAATGGCTCCCTTGATAGAAATCCACTCCAGTTGCTCTTACAATGTATCAGTCCTGGTTGAATGAATTAGTGGTATCCAAGTCCAGATTATGACAAGCTGAAGGCTTCAGTGATGTCAGATTTAAGATTCCCTATCTCATCTAACTGGGCCTTGCCTAGAACCTCATTACTGTAAAGTGCATGTAACACTTAAAGTTTAGTAAACATTTTGGCTGAGATCCCATATCATGTGATGTAGCTATGGAGAAGGAGGTCTGTTCAGCGAGGGAGACTATGAGATAGGCTACGACTATCAGAAGTAGAATCTCTGTGGAAATTCCTTGTCACAGTCTCTCTCATTAGTGGGTTGGAAATGTCATCATCTTGTGCCCCAGTCAACAGCTGAACAGACCTTCTTTATCTGATGAAACTTCTGGCAGTTAAGGTGAACTGGGGTTGAGGGTCAGGCCAGAAGATGTTACTTGGGCTGCATCCACACTGCAGAAATAATCCGGTTTGATACTAGTCTAACTGCCATGGCTCAATGCTATGGAATTCTGAGTAGAGCTCTGGTGCCACAACAAACTACAAATTCCACAATTCCATAGCATTGATCCATGTCAGTTAAACTGATGTCAAACCAGATTATTTCTGTAGTGTGGATGCAGCCTTGATTATATATACACAACTAAGTAGCTGATGTAGAATGCTGATGGTTGTTTTCACCTCTAGTCTATAGTGCAGAGAGGCCTACAGCTCAAAACAAGAATCTATACAGTTGGCCCTTCGTATCTGTGGGGGTTCCATTCTAGACCTCCCTGAGGATGCCAAAAACTCAAGTCCCATTGGTTTTAATGGTGGCGTGCCATGTGCACAGCCATGCTGGCGCAGCCACGTGAATGTGCCACCATTCAGGAGAATGTGGTGGTGCCATCTGCAGATGTTGCAATTCATGGATGGCAAGCCCATGGTTGGGACAGGCCAACTGTA